>NC_092244.1:2831381-3131381 GCF_036320965.1 Panulirus ornatus | reverse complement strand
CATTTTTCTTTGTTTTTACCCTTTCACTTATTTGTCTGTATATTGTGGGTGCTTTTTGGATGACGTAAAGATCAGGGTCATTGGTACAGCACCAGGCATGTATGAGTTAGAATCAGTATCATATAATGTTTGATGAACAGAATCCTTGACTGACCATTCCATTACTGATCTTCAGTCAACTTGTCACGTGTGATTTCGATCCTTGGCCAGATAGCAGACGTATTCAGTATGGTAGCGTCATAGTGCTGCAACGAGTGCACTACGAGACGTGGCCACGGAACCCGCCAGCCAGCCAGTCGTAATGCATTCTCACAGCCACACTGGACGTTATCGTCTTGTTTGGAAGGTAGAGGTTGAACGCCCAGCTTTCCACCGTTTCTTTTCCTAGATGTGATGATACTGTAAGAACTTATGTTCCTACACATTATTATGATGAAAGTGGAATGTGTACTTACTAGGAAGGAACATGTTCCGTTATTAAAGTATTTGTATTAAGGTCATCGTATAAAGGAAAGGGTTTAAGTGAAGTTGTCATCTTAAAACCAAAAATTCGAGACAATGTTGAGTTTATCATTTTTTTTTTTGAGATATATTATCAACCCAAGTTTGTTCTGTAAATAATTTGTTAATGGTAAAGTTTATGACTAAAGAAGTAGATTTATGTATACGGGAGTATATTGACACTGTACACCAGAGTACACCTGGGTCAGGCACCATGAAGAAGTCCTGTTTTTCTGTGTCAGTATTTTCTCTAATGACGTCACAAACTTCACAAGTCTGGTCACTGTGGTATGGCATCACTTGATCCTGCTGCTGTCACGGCTGCTCCACCTGCTGCTGTCACGGCTGCCTTTTCTTCTGCTGTTGTGGCTGCTGCAGCATCCACAGAATGATGAAACACCAGCGAGGCCAGCACATCTAGGGTGGCTCGCGCTTGAAGCCTTTAAGAAGTGGCATAAGTAAATAGATTTCATGATTTAAGTGGAAGTCATGACCTTGCAACCGATACTAGGGATAGAGTGTCACGTGGCATCTGTGTGGCACATGTGAACACGTGTGTATCATTATTAATACATGTGTGACGTGTAGAACGACTTGCTACCGTTCTTCCCCATGTCCCCCGCCCGGACCTCCCTCCTCCCACACCACCTTTGACATTCTCCCATTGTAAAGGAAGATAGTCTCTCCGGAGTGGTATTTTGGGCCCAGTTGTAACACAGACTGACGGGGGAAATTAAAGGGCGCCAGCGAGTCGACCTGGTGGCGGCGATGCTGGTCTTGGCTACGGCAGGACGAGGAGCAGGAAGTGCTCATACGAACGGCCTCCCAGGTCAGAGCCTCTCGCTCGCTCGCTCTCTCGCTCTCCAGCCTATTTTTAGCCTTTGCCCAGGATCTCCCGTGGGAGGTCGGGTTGAGGGTGCTTACACTTACAGTGTCATCCCCGTTATTTTTTTTTCAATTTGGTACACACAGTTATTCAATATTCAGTGTATTTTTTGATAATTAGCACATTGATATTTTCTATCTTTCCAGGTGAGTGTGAAGGGTGTTGTGATTCGTTACGTGGCAGGTAATGTGTTGATACTTACATTAGAGTAAACAATTGAATGCATAAGTCCATTGTAGTTGAGCTGCTGAACCCCTGGTAAAAGGACTGACGTACACTTAATTTCATATTTTTTGGAATGTATATTTTTCTTTCATGAGACCCATGATACATCACGTGATACAGAAATGTGCGGTGGAATTTTATAGTGAGTTATCGGTGTGGGTGTTTTGCTACATGAGAGGGTGGGGTAGTGTGGCAGGGAGAGTGATAGTGTTGGTATCTTATCGTAGTGATCAGCCTTCCTCCCGCCCACCACCCTCCTGCCTGCCTCACTCCTGCCTACCCGGCCCTCATCTTGACCGGCGACTCTCACCAGGGAACGACTTTCCCGCTCTGTAATAATGGTGGGTTTATGATGCTCATCAGAGATAATTAATGTTAAAACGTTACCACAAAGTCATTCTAATTGTTCATGCCGCTTCCGTCCGGGAATGTTTTAGGAATGTGTTACGTTTTAATGCCAGGTGTCCAAGGGCGTATTGGGGTCCAGCCCGCATGGGTTCGAATCCTGGTAGCTGGTCATCTTCCTTACAGGGCTGGTCGATCAATTGGGTACTTGGCTTAAGGTTGGGATATATATATATATATATATATATATATATATATATATATATATATATATATATATATATATATATATATATAGGAGAGAGAGAGAGAGAGAGAGAGAGAGAGAGAGAGAGAGAGAGAGAGAGAGAGAGAGAGAGAGAGAGAGAGAATGTCATTGGGCTCTGCCTGGAGGAGGTTATACCGCGTGTGAAAGGAATCTTTGAGGAGCCTTTATCATTGGCATTACTGTCTCGTCAAAGAACTCACTATAAAGAAATCCACATTCACCTGCTACTGGAAGCAGCGCAGCCTTCAGAAAGAGGTTCCTGGGTATGACCACGATGCTTTCATAGAAATTAAGCTTGGAGTTATTATGAATAAAATGGTGACATATATGTATATATATATATATATATATATATATATATATATATATATATATATATATATATATATATATATATATATATAGGGTTGTTGGAGTCTATAACGTCGTAAATGTCACAACAGTAGCCTTGTTCAGTAAGGCTAGATGATTATTTCTATTTATTAATCTAATAACCAGATAGATGTCAATAATTACGGCTCCTGCAGGTAGCCTTGTTCCATTACAGTGCGTTCTCTCTCTCTCTCTCTCTCTCTCTCTCTCTCTCTCTCTCTCTCTCTCTCTCTCTCTCTCTCAGATTGAAAACAGTATCAGGAAGTTGTCATTACGGGAGGAGAGAATGTAATAATGGTAGTGTTTGGTTTTTTTTTTATGTGTTGAAGAAAATTATCTCACGCATATCTGTCCGGGGGAGAGACGAAGGTCTGGGATTGAAGAGTTTGGGGGTTAGATGGAAAGGATTGTTTTTGATTGGTTGGCGGACAGAGAGTTGAGAGGTAGTGCATTACTGACAGTGCTGAGGATAGATTATGTTTGAATACAGAATAGCTTCAAGGTTATGACGTCACTGTGTTGGTAAGCACGTTAGGTTAACTCGTGGAACGTGATGGCACGACCCATGACCATGATGGTACGACCCTTGAACATGATGGTACGACCCTTGAACATGATGGCACGACCCTTGACCATGATGGTAAGACCCATGAACATGATGGTACGACCCTTGAACATGATGGTACGACCCTTGAACATGATGGCACGACCCATGACCATGATGGTACGACCCTTGAACATGATGGTACGACCCTTGAACATGATGGTACGACCCTTGAACATGATGGCACGACCCATGACCATGATGGTACGACCCTTGAACATGATGGTAAGACCCATGAACATGATGGTACGACCCTTGAACATGATGGTAAGACCCATGAACATGATGGTACGACCCTTGAACATGATGGCACGGCCGTTGAACATGATGGCACGACCCTTGACCATGATAGTACGACCCTTGAACATGATGGTACAACATGAGGTTTCGACCCTTGGCTATGTTGGCGTGACCTTCAATCTGACCAGCGAGGGTCAGGGGAGAGCTACCGGCCATCATACCCCTAGCCATGCTCGTAGTTGGCTTTAAGAAGCATGAGTCGGTGTCCACTCAACTGTAGCAAACATTATAAGAACGATGAGTGTGGGTGATTTTCTATGACTAGTTTCATCTGCCACTCACATAACAGATGTTAACTTTACCTCATGGAATTTTAGGGAAGTTATGCGCATTAAACTTCTGCATTCCATTTAGCCCAGTGGAGCTTCTCTTTTATTAAAAGAGGCAAAAGAACTCTGGCAGAGACCTTGAAGAGTACCTGGAGACTTTGCTAGTTCGCAAAATTTAAAAACTGCAGATGTTTTATTTCGGAAAGGGAATATGTTTATGTGTCTGTCTGTGTTTGCACGTGAGCATAGGAGTGCGTGATGGGTACAGATAGCTATAGTCCACGAATTATGCGGCGCAGTGTGACAGCAGAGTGTGCAATCTATAAGGCTGATTAACTAATGGAACGTGAAACGCGTATAAAGGGCACTGAAGAAGAAAATGGTCTAGGGCAGTATTAGCGGGGAGAGCGTTGGTGTAACGTAGGAGCAGGGTTCGTGGGTGGATGAGGGGAACGTATACGAGAGCAGAGTCCGTGGGTGGATGAGGGGAACGTATACGAGAGCAGGGTTCGTGGGTGGATGAGGGGAACGTATACGAGAGCAGGGTTCGTGGGTGGATGAGGGGAACGTATACGAGAGCAGAGTTCGTGGGTGGATGAGGGGAACGTATAAGAGGGCAGAGTCCGTGGGTGGATGAAGGTTATATGAGAGAAGGGTCCGTAGATTATGTGACAGAATGGAGAAGGGAGGGTGTTAACGTTCCCCACTGGAGAGGAGGCTGAGGGAAGTAGCCACCTTCGCTGGTGGAGGGAAGGGGTACCCCTCCACGAGGGTTGGGAGTTTGAGGGAAGATAACCACACCAAAATGGAGGACAGTGTCACCACTGGAGATCAGTTGGGTAGAGAGAGAAGATTTGTCTCTGTTTATGTGGTGTCAGGCCTGAGTACAACGAGGAAACCAAGCAAAATCAGATAACAGGGCAAACATTTTTTGAAACCAAAGACTGAGAATATTCAAATGACTTGATGCATAGATTATGGAGATTAAGGGAAATAAAGAGGGAAGAGAGAAGGGAATAGATAGATTGCACAGTATAGAATAAGTATATAACAGACGAGAACACAATGCAGTGTAATAAATAATAAGATATACATACAGAGAGGGACCGATGTAAAGGCCAAGCCTCGGTATACAACAACAAACCAGCCAATCTGTGGGTGAGAAGGGGAGGGTGTCATGGTGTGGGGACACGGGTGAGGGTGGTAGTCACTGTACATTGGTAGTCACTGTACAGGTGGTATTCACTTTCCAAGGGAGTAACCAGTGTAATGGAAAGGGAGGGGAGGTAGGATAGGGTTGGAAGAGGAAGTGCTGTTTTGTGCCAGGATAAATGAGGAAAAGGAAATTTATTGATGGAGGGGAAGATGAAGAGAATGAGACTAATGGATTGGGTAGGATAGTGGTGTTGAGGGGAGGGATGGGAGGCGAAATTGGTGCCTAGGTGTCGATGATGGGCAGTGCCACAGGGCGGCTACTAGTGAAAGTGTGGATGAAGGGTTGGTGAGGGCCATCACTGTGATGGCCATCCTGGGAGTGGTGGCCATGGAGTCACACTGAGAGCTCCTCCATCTAGCTTCCCTATTTTCCTTGCTGTACCATCACACATATTGCTATGTCGAGCGTTTCAATGTAACTAAGGCGCCAGAAATACATATTCAAGGAACTACTCACCTACTGCAATAAGCCTGCCCCATACAGCTGTGCGCTGTGTTACTCTGTTATGTATCACTACCCTCCATTACTTACCTCTTGTGTCTCTACCACCCGGGAGAGAGAGAGAGAGAGAGAGAGAGAGAGAGAGAGAGAGAGAGAGAGAGAGAGAGAGAGAGAGAGAGAGAGAGAGAGGACTTCAAAACACACAAGTAAATAACGTTTTCGTTCGGGACAAGAAGTTTCATGTTTACAGTACGACAGTTGCGTTCATATGTCCTTATCTCAAGGTGTAACTATTTTCCGGTATCTTATAAGTTACTGGAGACAGGCTTAACATGTCACGCTAGAGCAGTCTGCCAGCGGATATTTTATTGATCAAAAGTGAGGAATGGAAAGTGCGAGGAGGATGCACTTAGCTGATTAGATGAGAATGTTTTGAGGTTAATGTCGGGGGACTCTAGTGTGTTGCGTAACATTCTTGTTTATGTTGAGAGCGCTCGGTTTCCATCCGTGGGAGGGAACCAGCCTTCACCATGTTAGCGACTGGCCTCAGCCTTATGGCAACGACCTTACGACCCTTCAACACGACGGTACTACTCTGTGATATGATGGTGTGAACCTCGCCCTGACCGTTAAGGGTCGTGCCGTCGTACTGATGGATCTAATGGCTGTGCTGAAGCCTCGTATGGTCGTGATCAACTGGTTAACATGTGGGGGTCAGTCGTGACGATGGTGCTCTCAAGGGTGACTCTGCAAAGTCCTGCTGGGGAACATCGTCGTTGTCTCACTCGTGGTAGAGGCTGTATATGTTCCTAGCAGTGAGGAACTGCATTCACGGTGAGGAAAGTTTGATACAGGAAGGAGATAAAGGATTTTGTTGTCAGTATTACAGTACTAACCAACAGTGTCTTGATCATGTGTGAAAAGTATGGATTTGTCTTTATCTGGTGAAGTAGGTTCTGTTTGGTATGCTGCTTCCAACACGTTAGTAGAATGATTATTTACGGTTGTAAAAGTAAAGATTACGGAGTAGAGCAGCGAATGTCTCAGGGTCTTGCACGATGTTACAAAGAGTTAGTTCAGTGGGATGAGGAAGAGGAGAATACATACGCTAGTGTTACGGTACAGTAGGTGTCACGTGCAGTGCACGTTCACCTATGAACGATGGTTTCTGAGGATCACAGTTGTCCGCCTTAATCATCGCTCTTGATCGTGTATAATCGCTGCCACTGACACTGTAATTACCTCTGATTCTTTGTCCTCGCAACTTACGTTGTACACTCGGAGATCAGAATGTAGCAGTGGATTCCCACTCATATAGGACCCTGGAAGCGTGACAAAATTTATGCTTTAGCTGAACTTCAACTTGGTAAAGAAGCCGTTAGAAAAATACGTTGGGTTGTCGATCAGAAATCTCAAAGTTACGTTGTAATTAGAAAGGAACTAACAGTCCTCTTTGAGGCTTATAGATAAGTACAGATATACACTAGTAGAATTTGTTTTTCATCACAGTGAAAAGTGTAAAATGAAATATGTGTATGGAGAAAATGAAAGATCAACAGATGACAAGTTGTTATGGTTGCTAGACTAAGGGTAGGTTACGGTAAGCAATACTGGTGCTTTGGCCTGTCTGGAGATGTTACTGTTGTGAATTGAAAAGTTTATTGCCAGAGATTTGGACACAAATTTGAATACTATTTCTTAGAGTGTGAAAAAATAGATCCTTTTATGGATAGTTCTAAACAAACCCGCAAGACATGGCACAATACCTTAATGTTGACAATAAGATATCTGAAATTCTAAGATTGCATGTACTTATTATCTAGTCTATAACACCATCTGGAAGATTGTTAGCGTGTGTCATGAACCAATTTTGTAAAAGATATTTGCAATGAGTATCTGCAGACTAGGGTCTCACAAAGACCCTTTGTGACCTCAGGAATCCTTTAGCGCTACCGCTCAGAGGATGAGCGTGGGGTACACAATAAACTTGCCGGTGTTACCGACACAAAGCAAATCAGTGGCCTGCCCGACCCAACACGTGCACTCGCAGCAACATCGCGACACAGACATATCACTTCTTGATCTGTATTTCATATCTGGTGGTCTTCTGTTGTACCCCAGCATCAACACTAAGACCAGATTGTCTCTGGCCTCCTGATCACCAGGCAGGTTAATGTAAGTACTCATCAAAGATCATGTGTAACTCCTTCCTCGGCTTTTCTAAGGAACTGTCTGTGACTTTCTACATTTGATGGCATCTGGTTAGGCAGTCTGGGAGCTGTGCGGTTTGTGCTGTTCGAAACACAGAGTCATGGAGGGACATTGATATCTTTTTCTTAGTTCGTTTAATTTCTTTTTCGAGTTTAGTATCTTCGAGTCTCAGGGTCATAGACATAAGTACATTTGAAGATGAAGAACTGTGATCGAGGTGATGCACATACTTTCACTATCGTTGTGTCACACGGTAAAATCTCTTGCGATGTATGTTGCCATTTTCCTAAATGAGGCAGTTACTTGCTGTATTGTTGATGGTGATCATATGACCTATTTCAATACAGGATTTTTTTCTTTGTTTTCTTCGATAGGCTGAATTTGACTTTTGTCTTACGTGAATATTCAGTTTTGAGTTTAATCATCTTCACAAGTTGTACATTCATATTATCTCTGTTAAGCAGCCTCGGGCTTTGCAGGGATACAGGTCTGTCACTTTTGCCACTTTATATGGAACAGGTTATTTCACCGAATCACAGCTCCTTTTGTGAAACTGTCCTTGAGGAAAGTTTCAGGAAATATATAGTAACTTGTTCCGATAGGTTTTCATTGTGTTAAGACGTGTGTGATACATTTCATTCTGAGTAGATATACTGTGTAGTCCCCCATCCATATGGGAAATGCATTGTTATTGGCATTTCCATCCGTCAGTTGGGAACGCGGTTTCCGCTCAGTACCTTGTGAACGATTGGATGGATTGATAGGATTTTAGGCACAAAACTTCATAAAGGGGAGACGGCAGCGGAGCTGGTGGCCTGCCTCTCTGCCAGAGCTATGACTCCTATAATCTTGATGTGGTTAAACGCAGTGTGTGTCGGCTGGGTTCTCCTAGTGAGGGACGGATGGACTGATGTGATTTATGACGCGCAATGTTGTATCGAAATCAAACTTCTGGATTTCTGTTGAGTGATTTTTCTCGTATCATCGTTTTCTCTTTATTCGTCACCTTTCTCTTATCATTACGTGTATCCCTTTCTCTTATTTTATCATTTGTATCCTCCTGTTTCTCCTCCAGTTCCTTATTCTTCCCCTAGCTCCTCCTCTTCCCATTATTTGGTATCCCTACTCCCAAGTCCTTTCGTGCTGACAAGTGGAAATATTTCTGTAGCCCGTCAGTCCTCGGGACAGTTTTCGGGGTTTCCCTTCTTGGGTCCGTCCGTCGTGCAGTTTCTCCAACATTTCCTGTGGAATAATGGTTCTGTGATGTTCATCATGGAAGTATCATGGAATGCTGTAGCACTGGGTGGCTTGGGAAAATAATAAAGTGCTTCCTTTCTTGCGTAAGACAACGTATGTAGAAAGACGCGAATCTCATGAATAACCTCTATATGGAGGCAAATCTCATGAATATCGTTTTTACTGTGAGTGAGATGAATCTCATGAATATTATATATATTATGGAGATGAATCTCTTGAATTTCCTTTATAATATGAAAGAGACTAATCTCATGAATATCCCTGATATTATAATGATTTAGTCGAACCAAATATCTCTCTTGGATCACATGGTCATTGTTGCTTACAGCAGTTAATGATGTTATTTCCATGTAATCTGATGTGGTGAATGTGAACGTGTTGAATTTGTGTGTTGTGATGAATCTCATTTATAAGAAAATATTATAGTTTTAAGATTATGTGCTTATGTTACATAGACATCATTATGGGAAGATGTAAGTTGATGAGTTTGTTTCATAATTTTCTCGAAAAAAGGGACGCCATCCACAATATGGTGAGGTGCTTTTCTGTGTTTCAGAGTTCGTGGTAGTATATATGATAGTAAACAGGAACAGTGCCGATGGGATGATGAGGGAAGGAACGTGGACAGGTTCAGCACCGATGGAATGGTACGCTAAGGGATGTGAAAACTAAAAAGAAAACTAAAGAATGCAGCTCAAAGGCCACAAATGAAATAAGTGGTTGTGGTTGTCGATATGTCTTGAACACCTGAAATATACAGCTTGACATTGACGGCTTTAATGTCCTTTGGGGTCGATAGGTTTAATGCTCAAACACCCAGTCAGTCAATCTGGGTGGCGCATTGTCGGGCCTCTGTGCACAGAATCTGCTTACTCTGCTGAACCCCTGGAGCCTCACGGTATGATTCTTCAGCACGACAGTACGATCCATCGGATATGATGGCCAGCTTTTGACCAGAGAGCCAAACCGTCATACCCAAGGGTCGCAAAGTTGTGCTAAAGGACTGAACATTTTTTTCCTCTTAACAAGCTTAATGTATCCACACATCTGCCATTGTTTATTGACAGTGGACAAGTATGTATATATTAAGGATATATAAGCCATTTCTCATGTATGACTACGGTCAGATCAGACGGTTAGTGGACCAGCTGCATCACTGTGATGACATGATAGTAAAATACTGACCAAGTGTTGAGTGAGATGGTGCGAGAGCCAGGATGCCTCTCTCAGTTAGCTACTGCCTCTGCGTTATGGCCGGGGACAGGGAAACACCAGCCCAGGTATATGGGAAAAGTTTGGTAGGACTCAGCTTAGGGAAGCGACACCGTGCGATGTGCGGGGTGGTTAACGCTTGTTCTCCCTCCTTGGTGGTAAAGGACAACATAGGGCAAGAGAGCAGGTGAGAAGTGTCTGTCGAGCGGGTGACGACTTCCACCAGGATGGTAGAGGGCACCACCGGTATGTCCTGCACGTACTGGAAGGCAGCTCAACCGTTCCGCTCAGACGGACAAGAATCCCCTGAGCCCACAGAGGACAGTCCCTCATGCATGTTAATGATAGTATCTCGGGAGGCGAGAGACAGGCGACCAGATAAAACACGTTGGCCTCGAGAAACATTACCTACAGAAATACTCTCTTGAAAAATGAAAAATCTGTTGTCTTTCATTTAAGACAAGATCGTCACAGAAATTGTATTTTTATGAAATCATTAATATGTTGGATAGTGAGAGCCAGGTAGGCGTTAACCTTGTCCTGCCTATCACTATCATGATGACTGGCATTAGTACGTACATTGATAGCATTTGCATTTATACGAGCCCCGCACCATGTCAGCATTTGACCCAGCACACACACACACACACACACACACACACACACACACACACACACACACACACACACACACACACACCCTAGACAGTCCTGTGTTAAATGCCGTAATACTTCTGTTCACGTTAGTGTGTAGGTCAGTCTAACATAAGCGCCAGGAAGAAGGCTGTTGTGTGTGCTACAGCTACTAAGGGACTACAGGTACCTCACACCACCCAGATAATGATACATGTCCCTTGACTGTGCAACCTACAGACAGAAACTAAAACCGTTCCTGTGTCTCGTTACCAGTGTGGCTGGGGCGACGCGTCAGGCAGCCAAAGTTAGGGCAGTACCCGCAGTACCTGCCTTGACTATCCATTTTCTGACAAGTTTTCTCTGCCGTGGTGTGGCCGAGTATCGCCACATGTATCCTATCTCCCTCAAAGTTGACTCTAAAAAAAAAAGACTGCATTTCATTGGTTGTTTACAGTATTTATCCAGTGCTTTCAATTATAAACCTTTTAGGTTTGTATAATTTAGTTACATCTATATGCAATATTGTGTAGGGCTTGGCTGCGGATGTTAGGCTCTGGTTTCACTACATTATGCATGACAGCTGGAGAGTGGTGCATGTGTGCAGATGAAACCGTTGTGTAACTTTTCCTGACGCTACCTTGATGAGGCGGGAATGGTAGTTTTAAAAATGTGTTGTGTGTTTTAGGTATGAAGCGCTGTGTTGGAATGGTTATCATCAGTTAATGTATGTATGTAGCTTGCCAATGCTCTTGAGTAGATCGGTAACAATGTCAAATTATGTGATGGTTTATAATGCATTACTTTGTGTGTTGGTTGACAGTTTATTTGGTGTGATGTTATGTTTTGTGCGCTTCCTGAGGGTTGATGTGAAGTGCTAGAGAATTTCTTTACAGTTGCACATTTGATGGATGTTCTTATGATTGATTGATTAGTGTCGCTATCCCTGGCAAATCTATCGTGCGTCCCATGCTCGTCCTTAAAAGACATTTATTGTTTCACATTTTATGACTTAGTGTTCTAGTTTGCTCAGATCTTTGGCCACAAACTTTACAGTCCCC
Organism: Panulirus ornatus; assembly: GCF_036320965.1. Classification (NCBI taxonomy): domain Eukaryota; kingdom Metazoa; phylum Arthropoda; class Malacostraca; order Decapoda; family Palinuridae; genus Panulirus; species Panulirus ornatus. Next base: position 3,119,580 of record NC_092244.1, on the reverse strand, counting down.
CTTAAGGACACGGACTCCACCCTGCTTGGTAGGTCTGTGGTATGAGTGTGGCCGTGTGCTGTTGGTAGTGCTGGAGGACTGTGGAAGCAGCTTGTCCCACACTTGTCCAAACACCTCCCTGACGCAGTTAAAGTTTGTCACGGGACGCGCCCACCCATTCTGTAACATGGAAGTTTAACTGCTCAGTACCACATAAGATGCGGCTAGAGGCATTGCTGTTTTATAATCTTGCAGTTCCTCCACCATGCATTTATTGCGTGGCACGCCATCAACACGCGTTAACGCCAAGCTACCAGCAGGAGACGACCTCACACGTGCACGGCTGGCATTACAAAAACAGCCGTGAATGACGGATGTGAAATTGTTTTAAACACGTCGTGTGCTGAAGGATCTTGATAACAGTAGTATTACCCGGGCTTCTCCCAGCTCCTTATGTTATCCTTACTAGCCTCGTCATCCACTCTCATCAGAGGAGGAAGACGTGCTATGATTGCTGTCTTTCTGTTTGTCTTTATGTGCATGTGATTGAAGGGGAAGTTTCTTACACATGCATGCGCTTCACGCACACTTACAAACACGTCCCTGCATGCAAATCTTCAGGCAAGTGTTAACAGATGGAGTAATGGTTTTGTTCTTGGTTCACTAGATCTTGTGGAGAAGCACACACCAACTGAGTAAGGCATCGATGTTCATGTTGAGTGATTGCTATATAAGTCAATACGGAGAGTGACTCCTGACTGTTTTGAAAATGAAGTAAAGAGGGGTCAGCAGAGCAGTAGAAGGTTGGCATCGAAGCTGCCAACGATTGAGGATGTGTGGAGGTGTTAGCTCTCGACAAATTCCCCTAATGTTACGTCGATTTTAAGTGCTTCGTTTTGTCTACTTCGACTGTTCGATATGAGACAACTTCACCAATCTTCTTTGAATAGTGACAGTTTAAGACCATGGCCGGCTGGCCCTTGTGCCCATTGCATTTCTCATATGTTGGCTGAGACGGCAGGGCTAATGAACGCCCGTATAAAGGTGATCTTGATAACGCTACCCACACGTGCACATGTGCCCGCTACGCCACGGAGGCTCGAGGTTACACTTTAGATCAGTATGCTCAATAAGTTGTAGAATTTTTCAAATATTTGGCGCTAATGTTTCTGTTATATAATTGTAGTGTTAGTGCCAGCACTTTACGTTTGTTTGAATCTCGTCTTAGATGAGGAATGATTTTCTGAAACTCGTAGTGACGTTACCAGTGTCTACCACGTGTACATTACTTCTTCCATCTGCTTCCCGGAGTATGAATTTGAACTAACTCTGCTGTTGAGCGGTACTGGTCTAGAATGTACCTTACATAAACCTGACTACGCAGGGTCCTCGCTCTGCAGCTTGTCCTGTGGCCAGGTTACTCACTTCCTCTACTATTTTCTGCACCAAACCCGGGAAGCAAACGCGTGGCTGAGACATGGTGCCGCCTCACTGGTAGGGGTCATTTTCGTGGTGGCATTATGTAAGCGGTGGTGTTAGTACAGTACTGTAGCTCAGCACTGTAACGGGAAATCGGGATGAAGAATATTTTGTTAATATAAATGAACGAAAAAGGCTGAATTCGCGCTTGTTCTTCCGCCTTTTTATACGATCATGTGTGTGAATGTGAGCGTGCGCACGCGCATGCTTGCAAATTTGGTCAGGCTTTTCCCGCTACATGGTACAAGATATGGTTGATATGGGACTGAGCATTCTGTTGTGAAAGCACTAGAAGTTGCATGATACACAGTAACGTGTTGTTATCAAGTTATATATATATCCATCTTCCAATTTCCCCGACTATTTTGTCTCGCACGTTATCTTTGCTACTACACCGAGGTCACAGTTATGAAAGGATTTTGTGAAGGCGAAATATATCACCAACATTTGGTGTGGTTTCCCGTCTTTACATTTTGATCTGCTAAATATAGCCCGTCTTTGGGCACTGAGAATGTAGAAGGTACCCGCTGATTATTTTCATATATATTCATCATCTCTTTTTCTTATATCTTTAGCAAAATATAGAAGTAAGTGAGTTTGACAAAAGGACGGTGTTTGATATACGAAGGTAACATTAGGTTCCTTAAAGACAGCTGATATGACCCTGTGTTTGGATTCATGAAACATTGCCAGTGTTATATAGTTTCGTTGCCACCAGAGAGTGCTTGGTCTGCCGCTGAGCTCCACGTTACTGAGAAGAGAGAGAGAAGTGTGGAGCCGGTGCGACAGAGACGAGTCCGTGGCTGGCCAGAGACGCTAGCCGCTGGTGAATCATTAGCATCCCAGGCAACCTTCCAGAAAAGGGCGGGCCAAACATGGGAATCCCATTTTGCCTCCACATTATATTTCGACACTGAGGAGAATCATTTTTTCTATGGTGTGTTGGCCAGGTGAAGTATGTCATGGTGGCAGGTTCGGGTGAGGCTGGTTCTGTTGAGGTTAGTGCCACTCTTCTGGTCGTGCTAGGGGCAGTTTTCATCACTCCGTCCTGAACCATATGAAAGGGATTGTAGGTCACATATCTACGAGCATCCCTGACCATCTCACAAGCACATGGGAAGCAAATGTGCGCTATAGTTTACATGTGGGTGAATATCCATTGAATTTCGCTCTGCTTTAATATCTGCTCGAATTATCATCAGTCTTACTCATCGAGTTGAATACCTCTTCATAGATACAAGGTGTGCTGGTTTCGCTTATTCTTGGACACTTAAATCTAACTGGTCCTGAATCAAAAGCCACTCAGCGTATCCGATACTACGTGTAATTCCTCTAATAAGATCGCTCTATTCGGTGCGTTATTCACCTCCATCTCTACAGTGAATAATGTCATATCAGTAGTCCTTCCTTACCTCCTCCCACTGAACCTTGCGTTCTCCCATGTTTCTTTCCGTAAAGTCTTGCAGCTGCAGGTGGACAAGGCATGTAGTCTTGATAGTATACCTCATCTTGTCGTCGTTTACTAGGGGCACCAGATGTAACAGGGAGAAGAAAAAGATGAAGGGAGACAAAAGATGATTTTGTTTTCAAGGAAATAGCTAATGAAATTCCAAATGAATAAAGGAAAAAAATCAAAAGAAAAAATAAAATGCCTTAGACGTATGTCTAACTTTGCCACATTTTATGCCAACATCTGTGAAAGCAGCCAGTAAAAACGAGTATTTCGGGTGGTTGCTTGTATAAACAATGAAGGGAAAGACATAAAGTTGAGCGTAGAGCACCCAAGACAGGTGCATACAGCTGACCCCGCAGAGCCCTCGTTCACGCATTCCTCGCGACATCATAAAACCTCATGCCCCGTTTCACATGGTTGTAGAAGTTGTGTACTGTTACTGTTGCTGCTGATGTTATAATTACTGGATTGGTAAGAGATATAGAGAGAGAACTGGAAGGGAGAGAGATGGAAGTTATGGAGTTGACGGGGGATCCTAAGACACATTGGGTGAGAAAGGGAAATCCAGTTGCTTATTTTGCTCGATCTGATGCTATGTCACTATATGCTTCAGTGGTTACAAGGTTTATAGCTTCAATTTCCCTGACAGCCTTCTTTTGCTTTTAGGCTGCAGTGAATGGCTTATGATGGTATACATCTAAGTTGTTATGCTGCTCCAAGTGTTGCGGTGACATGTTATCCAGCTTCATTTGGACCGAGGACTGTTGAGGATATACACCCAGAGAGAGAGAGAGAGAGAGAGAGAGAGAGAGAGAGAGAGAGAGAGAGAGAGAGAGAGAGAGAGAGAGAATCACGTTCATACGCACACGAGTACCTTCTGTTGGCTTTGAAGGTAAGTATTTTCCAGAACAGCTCGGTGTCAGACCAAGACTCTTCTCTGGTCAACCAAGTTACTTAATGCCTCCCTCCTCAGCCCTGGATGGTGACAGCTCCGGTTCCTCTGGCTTTCTCGTAAGCTCCTCTCCAACCTTTTTTTTTTTCCAGGTTGACTTGCAGTCGCGATATCTGTCGTTGTTCGTGGGGTTGTGTCTGGTCCGGTGGATATACACATTGCTTCCTTCCTGAATACCAACGGTACTTCAGCGTATTATACATCGATTCTTTCCTTCTCATAGTGTCTCCAAGTCTCAGCCTTCATCATTCATTTTCTTTTACTTTTTGTTTCGAATCTGATTTTCTTGGGGTTACCTTAATTTTTCAGCGTCTTGGGGAAGATTGATGATAAATGGTTTGAGTGTTTATAGTTTTGTTTATGTGTAATTACTTAATTGTACAATGTGGGAAGAGAGTTGTGTACGTGTTAAGAGGGAACTTGTGTACTCCACATTCTTTCCCAAAGAACATCTCTCGTCATCGTCCATGTCATGCAGGAACTTTTACCATTGTTATTCAGTTGAAGGCAGAGTCCCGGGATGTGCGCGCCCTGCTGCATTAAGCAGTGTTTGTGAAGCCTGCACCATGGACGTGGTGTAGCGCGCGTGCTTGTAGCTAGGGTATGTGTGCTTGGTGCCACACTGCCTACTTTTTTCGAATTTCTGCTTCCCTCTTTTTATTAGATATTGTTACATATCATTGTGCTTTTTTGTCGTTGTAAGTTGTATTTTACTTAATCTTCAAAGATGAAAGAATTTAAGAAAATGACTGAATTGGGAATAAAGAAGAAAGTCTGCCTTTAGAATGAGGCAGATCGTTAGCTGATAGAAAATATATAAGGTAAGAATTTCCAAATCTTAACGGCTCATTGACAAAAACAGAATATGACAACGGCTAACTCATTTATTCCTAGCGATCATACGGTAGATGTGTGACGCAGTTGTTTGCTTGCTGAATATTACGTGGTCATACTAATGGCAGGAGCACACAAGTCGCCAGGTCTCTGGAGAAGGACCAGAACAAATGACGCCAGAAGAGAGAAACACTGCCAAGATTTCGGCGCAGGACAAGTGAATCATAATTTGAGGTCATATTAGATCTGATATGGCGGAGTCCTCTAGACTCGAATCTGTTAAGTATGTATGTACAGCGAGAGCATCCCCATATGTAAGATTTGAATCCTGTGCAAGGATAGATCAATCCTTTTTTGCTGGCAGAGCAACTGTTAAGTAAAGAATTATCGGCACTGAATTTGACTCCCAGCTTCTTCAAGGCAGACTCAGCTATTTGTGTAATGAAGAGCTTCCAAGCTAGACTGGAAGTTATGGTCATAACAAGTATGTTTATTGTGTCCAGTGATTAGATTATAGAGCCATCAGAGGTGACAGTAAAGTTTGAGGAGTTGTAGAAAGATGATGGAAGAAATTGTGTTTTAGGTGTGTTAAACCTAGGTACGGTACCTAACCTAACCCAACCTAGGTACGTTCGATACGTCTACCCCACCGAGAAATTCTGTCCATATCTGAGTTTGAAGGTCGAGCATGAGAAGACGGAGAAGATTTGAGAGAAGTAGAGGACTGAGTGTTAAGTGGTTCGCGTAGAATGTGTTAGGTTATCGATTGAATAAAGGAGATAGGTGATAAAAAGGAGGAAGGGCGAGGGACATAGGAAGGAACCCTGAGAGACTCCGCTGTTGACAGGGAAATAGGGAGAGGTTAACTCCTAGATATTTACAGATCTAGAATAGTATGACAGAAGAGAGTGAATGGGAGAAAACATGAAGTGGGAAGAGTGAGATCATAGCCATCCTCTCTGATATTTTTAGTATATCAAGGGTTACAACATAGGGTTCCCAGCAGTCCATGAGAAGTTAACGTGACATTAGTAAGATAGGGAAGGATTTCACCGCTGGATTATGGCTTGCGACAGCCATGGTGATGATCAGAGGGAAACGTGCAACGTCCAAGATGCTTAAGGAAAGATTCAAAGACTTTGGAGTGTGTGAAGTCAAGGCAAATAGGACGATATAGTTGGAAGGGTTTGAACGGTTATTCTATCATTGGTTAAGAAGCTCTGAGTTGTACTGTTGTCCTGGAAGAGAAGAGTTAACGTTCATGTACTCTAGCAGAGAGTCGAGTCGTGCTCGCCTCCTCCGTGCTAAATCTCCAGTTGACGGGGATGTGCCAGTCAGAGTTTTTATCTGGTGGGGTTCTTGAGGCGTCACGTAGCTCCCCACAGGTGGCCCAGCATGTAGGAGCCATGTGGTGACGCACTCTCTCATGGCTTGGCTGTCTTCATTGGTTACACTCACATGGTGAGTGATGCTAATGACATCACTATCCCTCATTGCTATGACTCACCATGCGATTGATTTTATCCTCTGGTGTGAGTCAGTCATTGGTGATACTCACCCACTCCCACGGGTGTCACTAACCACTGAGGAGACTCGCTACAGTGGTTCTTTGTCACTGGTGTGGCTCATTGTCTGCTTTGTGACGTTTTCTCTCACTGATGAGTATCAGCGTTGTGACTCGCCGTCTATCATTGCTGTTACTCATCTGTCACGTGACTGACTCGCTTGTTATTATTGGTATGAGACACTCCTTCATAGCATGATCCTTCTCGTTGCTGGGACTCAGTTTCTTGCATGACTTACTTTAAGTTTAATGAATTTTGGTAGGTGACTCACTGTGGGAGGAGTGTGAGTCATTCCCTAACTCACCGTAACCTTTTACTCACTCGCTCTGTGTCAGAAGTAAGAATTATTGTTTTGACTCATTCTATGATAATTTTACGATTTTTGTTAGTTTTCATTTTATATGTACTGGTGGTATGTCATTAGCTCTCATAGTGTGACACAGAGGGTCAGTGACGTGGCTCTCTGTCTCAGTGGTGTGACACAGTGGGTTAGTAACGTGAATCTCTGTCGCTTTCGTGTGACATATTGGGTCTGTAACATCAGTCAGGCTGTAGCTGTAGTGCCCAGATATCCCACTAACAAGAGTTTTAATCAAGCATTTTTCAGATGTGACATTGCTTTACGCATGACTGTACTGACCTGGTAGTCATCATTTGTAAGAATATCAAAGAATATTTTAATTCTTCAGCATCTTGGAATATTATTAAGTTGACGGTCAGGTATCTGTAAGGTCGGTCACTGCTATCAGTCTTTTGGGACGTTTGAATATTGGATAGTTTCTTATCTTGAAATACAGTTGCTTATATGTGTCTTGTCGGTAAGTCGTAAAGAACATGAACTTCGTATGATGGTAAATCTGCATACCTAGTATTGAAACGGTTCCGGTAACCTTACGCTAGTTGTGTTTGTAGCGGAAAGTCTACATCTAACTTTTCATGTGAAGAGAACCAGAAATGATTTGAAGCCAGTGAAGGTTCATCCTACGTTAACACTTGCTGAGGTACTTACCTTCATGGCTAAACGAGTCATTTGCTGGGGATTTTTCTTCTTTCTTCTTCTCTACAAAGGCTCCTCTTGTTAACAGAAGTCTATATTAAGGTTGGGTATTGCATGACAAAAATAGGAAGGTAATATAATTAGAAAAGCTGGAAAATGACAGTTTGCAGGTCATGGCTGGCCCGATATAAACTCATATAACAGTTTTGTGGCCGCAATTTCACTCGTGTGCTGGAGGATCTTTGCTAACCGTATCACACATTAGGATGTTGTGTGTCTTATGATAATACTATTGTGTGGTATGGCAATCAATTATGAGCCAGCTGTAGTATTTACTTCATTGTGTTTGCTCTTAGTGAATGATGTTTCTTGTATTTAGTCTGAAGTACTGAGACAAAAATACTTTTTACCTTACTTGTACGTACAGTGACTGACTAAAACTTTTGAACTGAATCAAACTAAGTATTCAGGTATAGTATTACAATAGCAGGGACTACCATCGTAGGTGTGGTGGTGGCTTACCCCATGAGTGAGACGGTACTCTCCTGTTGGTCAGGTCAAGCTGTACTGTGCTCTGGCCCACACCTCAGTAAGCCGAGCCTACGTGGTTATTCTCTTGTTGATCTTTATCACAAAATCAAGTTGAAAATTATTTGAACCATAAAAAAGGAAGTTAAGACTAAGTAGAAAATAACGCTGGTTAACTTCAGACAATGAAGTTAATATATTCATCCTAATAATGGAGAGGGGGAAGAGTCGCCGTGGATTACCTGTTATTAAATGGCAATAGAAAGTGAATAATGTAACTCCAGCACGGCAGTCCTGGACGTTGGCCAGTACCATGTGGTTCAGGGCAGGTGTAATACTACTGACATGTTAGTTTGTAATTCTGATGATAATAGTAATAATAATAATAATGTATATATATACTTTTATGTTACATTAAAGATAGAGTGTATAAATATCGTATTGCTATCTTATGACACTGTCACTGTTATCTTGATAAAGTATCGACGGCCAGCGGTGTGAGCCCTGAAGTTGTCAGTATACATGCATGCCACTTGGCGTCCTCAGCAAAATCAGAGAAATTTTCTGAAAAAAAGAAAATAGTTTTCCTTTAGAAGTGGAGGAAATTTAAAGTGTGTTGATTTTTTTCGTTAAATTTTATTTTTATGTTCTGGATGAAACAAGAATAAATAATGTATCGTATGTTGTGAGGAATGTTTAGATACCAGTATGCGGCCGATATAACAGATATGATGTTACCTTAACCTTCCAAGCACAAATCTACAACTCTTGGATATTATGGTCCCACTGTACCGTAACCTTTAGGTCAGGTGAAAGGGCTCGTCATCATACCCAAGGATCGTACTTCTTGCATAAGGATCTTGCCGTTGTAGCAAGGGAAGCCTTTCCTTATTTTAGGGTCGTACTTATTATGATAAGACTTCCATGTCGCTGGACGCATCAGCAGTGTGGAGTATGTGCTGTGCCTGGCGTGGTGGGGGGAACGGACGCACAAGATACTCAGGAAGGATCATCATTTGACGAAACGCAGTCTTGTCTGAGAGCGTCATGCTTTTCTATATTTGACCTTGATGTATCATCGGCTGCGGACCGTAATGATAAAATTATGAGAATCTCGTCCACAGAAGAGTTAAAAAGCTGTACGATCAGGTGGCTCTGGACTGGCACTAAGGTACATTTAGGAGTGGAGACATTGGAAAGAATTGAGTAGGAATAGTCGCAAAAGTAGAGGATATACATGGAAGACAGTACTGTAGATCCTTCGGCCAGGCACCAGTAACCATGAGGAACAGGGCAGACCAGGTAATGAGGTTGTGTTGAGGAAGGATCGATGTAAACCTTTTCAGTATTTATTTTATGAGTCAAGATGCTGATGGCAGCAGCCTCCTAGGGCTGTTGGTACGTGGGGCCGTAGGATGATGATGCCAGTGTGTGGGTATATAAGCCACCACGGAAGCTTGAGTGCCGTCCGGACATGCTCGGCCAAGAGGCCTCAGAAGTTAATGTGCTGTGACGCAGTGGGCGTGGGTGTGTCAGCTGTAGTCGTCACGCCTCTTTGGAAGCCGTTGTCAGCGAGCGAATGACACTCACATTGTTGCTGTTGTAAACTGTCAGCCGCTTCAGAAGACATAGAGTGATGATGTTGGAGGAGAGTAAAGGTTGGTGTTGGCTCGTGAGGCCAAGAATCACTTGATTTAGTTAATGAGTAACTTGTACTGTGGCGGCGGTAAAGTGTTGGCCGTGTTGCACTCTGTCATCCCTCACCGTTGGTTATTGCAGTAGTCGAGGGACAGCGCTCATCACCGCATCATCTGTCCCACCACCTTCCTCGTGCAGCCATTCTGCCCATCTCAGGAGTAAAGTTGCTCTGTGATGTATGATGGAGGAGACATATCCTCATCCGATCATTTAAAACCTGCTGCAGGCGCTCTGTTCTGTTACATAATTTCACGCTCGCTAACAAAGACGGGCATTGTGTAAACGTTATAAATTGCTGTTTAAAAAGCCATAATTAGTCACTGCTCGGGTTATTAGTCAGTGTCGTTCACTTTAACAGTGATGCCAGGTAATTACTCAATCTGTCTTTGAACAAGCGAATAAGCAAGTTTTGTGATTTATCGGCAGGTTCCTGTGTATTGTCATATATGTTTTGGCTTTTTATTAATAGAGCAGTTGTAAGATGTTGAGGTGTTGGAAATCAAATGATAACGTGGTGAACGCACAGAGAGAGAGAGAGAGAGAGAGAGAGAGAGAGAGAGAGAGAGAGAGAGAGAGAGAGAGAGAGAGAGAGAGAGAGATGCACTGAAATTTGTCACTGGTCATGAGAGGATGCCTTGCATGCTTCTCAGATAAGTGAGGGGAAGATCTTTTCGGAAGTACGTACACATACCGGAGTTTGTGCTCGCTAACCACACCTGTGTTAGATGATAACCTCCCGGACACATGAACCCAAAGACAGACACATAAAAACTAAGACAAGGTTGTAGAGGGACTGGTTATTATCCTAGCCAGGTCCCCCGTGGGTGTAGAGGGTGAGAGGCCAACACTGGTGGAGCCTCCCGTGATGAGCTCTCCGTGTGTTGTGTATATAATACTTCCCAGCATCCGCTTACCACATGGCACTTGTGGCTTTTGTGACCCTCTCAAGATTGTCAGGGTGGGAGGGCACTTGGCGTGCTGGCTGGCCTAGGGCTACAGTGACGGGTTTGTGATGGCGCCGGCCGGAGACGTGTGTGTGATGGGAGGAGGGGAGCAGAGGAGACGCCTGAATGTGCTGGTGAGGAGAAACATGAACGAGGTGGTGTAGGGGGAGGTGGTTCTGAATGTGCTGATTAGAAGACGCATGAATTAATTTGTGTAGAGGGCTCCTGAATGTACTGATGAGGAGACGCCTGAATGAAGTGGTGAAGGAGGTCCTGAATGTACAGGTGAGGAGACATGAGTGAGGTGATGCAGGAGGGATGGTTCTAGGCAGATGCGCTTCCTTCTTGGGGGTCTGGGTGTTGTGTAGACGCTGCTCGCTTTCATTCACAAGTGTTGCAACCATCAGATAAAATTTGCTTACTGTCACGTTAATGTCTTCCTCTCATACAGTTATCAATATTTTTGACACACACACACACACACACACACACACACACACACACACACACATATATATATATATATATATATATATATATATATATATATATATATATATATATATATATATATATATATACATATATGTATGTATATCATTCTTTTTCCAGGGTGAGTGTGAAGAGGAGCAGGTGGCAAGCTTAAGACTCAGATCATACTAGGAACTACACACGGTAGGTTGTCGAACCTTGGTGAATTGTGTTAGTTAGTATATGTTTACATTATGTAAACTTATGATAAATCTTTGCCTGTCATGTTGACTTTGTGAACGTGACTGCATGATTATCATCGAGGCCACACCTTGCTAGGTAGGGTGGTAGTAATGTTGCCGACCCCGTGTTGTGCGTACCAGTCGTCATACCTGCCACTGCACCATCCTTCCCCGGATGCCACCGTTGACCTGAGTGCCATGTTGACCTGGACATGAAATGTAATGAAAGACTCAGAAAGATAGATTTACTCTCAGTGTTCAGGTCCTTTACGTTGTCTTGATATCTGTTTGTGTAGTGTTGCTAGGGCTGACAAAGTCGTCTGTAAATGTGTTCGATAATTCCGGAATGAAGTTAGCATTACTTGCCAAGTTGGTGTGAGGATAACTGCAGTGTCATTATCAGTGTCTTCGGGTGGAAATTCAAGAGTAAAGTTGATCAAATTTGTTATTACAGGTCCACCATGAAACGCCTCGGCCACAAGGTAATATTGAGCTCGGAAAGGTCAAAGGTCATTGGGTGATTAGTTTAAGGTAGACATTGGACGAGGTCGGGGCGAGTCTCATCCTCCGGGATGACCAGACGACAAGATTTACGACGGTAGGGTAACAACACTGACCCTCCAGTAAACATGGGTTGGGCAACACCACTGACCCTCCAGTAAACATGGGTTGGGTAACACCACTGACCCTCCAGTTAACATGGGTTGGAAATGAATTTCATGGGTAAAGGCCAGTTGAGATGGTGGTGGTGGTGGTGGTGGCAGGTTTGGATAAGCCTCTTCACCTCTGTTGGTCAAGCATGAAAAATTCCGGTTCAGAAGATCAGTGTCACTGGTTGTGATGGGTGTCATCTATACGTATATCTTCAACGTGACTGAAACAATAGTAAGGTTGGCATCATGAAATTTTATATGCAAGAAACTCATGATAGACATTGATCTAGTTTGTAGTAGTTTCTAACATAGATAATGCATAGTGACTGGCACGGTTGAACAGTTCAGGTTGGAGACACCAATTGTGGATATCACGCGTCTTGATCTAATCTAATCAGGGAAGAATCTAGACCTCATGTGTTCAAAGTCCAGGTTTATGTTTTTTTTTTTTTTTGTGTGTGTGTGTGGTTACGTTCGCGCGCACAGTGATTTGAAAGACATTTGTTCCATTACGTGATGTGCAATGCAAGTCTAGGAAACCACCTGGGTTACTGAGTGTTGTTGAGCTCAAGAATGTCAGAGGTGAAGGTCGGTCTCATGTCGGCACGAAAACACGAAGGCAAATGACCCTACCATCATGACTAGTGTTGTGGTAAACGTCTAGCATGACATCCTCACCAGAGAATAATTTTCCGTGGAGAAAGGTCAGGGTGGGTAAGCAGGGTAGATGGTATGGATCAGCATCTTGGTAAAGTATTCTGTAGATCCAGTAATGTACAGCTTAGTGGTGTTCTTAATATGTGTCGTAAAGGAACATTTTTGTAATAATTTCTACTCAGAGTTGTAGTTCGGGAAAAAAATGAAAGAGATTTTACTAATTTAAATGTTTATATAAGTCGAAGAGAATGGAATTGTACTACGCCTTGTGATCAAGTTACATGAATAAAAGACTTACTTGTTAAGTGGTTACACAAACATCTGCTGAACTTGTACTGCCTTGTTGTATTTAACGTACGTACAGACTTTGCCATGTACACATATAAACGAAGTAAAAATGTAAGATCAAGCATCAAATCATGATATGGAAGGTCATTTTGGGTCAGTTTTAGCTCCTCACGCATGACAGTATAACCCTAGATCTCGACGTGGCCTACGCTTAAGCAAGACGGTGTAATCCTCGAGCGCGACGTTGTACTACCCTTGAGTACGATAGTTCAGCCCTTGAGGACGACGGTACTATCCTTGATCACGGTTGTACAACCCTTGAGGACGACGATATGTTACCGGTATGACAGCGTGACCTTTAAGCAGCAGTTCTGGGTTTTAACATCTTATGAGAGTCGCACCGTCTTCCTTCAGGGGCTACGGTGGCCAAGACTGAACTAGCTAAGTGAGAAGGTTACATCTGTGGAACCGCCAGAGGCGCCGGCTCGTGGAAGGGAGAATCGTAAACCAAGTTACGGGGTATATTGTTTGGGAGGCGAGTGTAGATTGTAAGAACGAGAGGAGACATATGTTTTCGTTGTTAGTAGTGAATGAATGAGGGTAAGAAAGAGCTTTTGAGACGGGTTAAAAGCTCCTTGATTAGTTAATGATTGATATACAAAGTTTATATGATCAGAAATCTGGAGCGTTCCGGTACGATTGATTGTGTGATGCTGTGAGCGGTGTGTGAGGTGGGCGGGAGTAGAGTAGTGTAGCGTGCTGGCTGGCTGGCTGGTCGGGCGGGAGAGTGTTATTGGCCATGTGAGGCCCGGGGCTGGCACGCGGCCATCAAGGCTCCAGCATTTAATGAGTGGCATTCTTCCAGGGGTGGCCGTCCCTCTTGCTGGAAACCTGCCTGGACCGTGTGTTTGGTGTTACCTCCCGCCGGACAAACTTACACTCTGGATGATGTTTGTTGTTTCATTTCATGACGTGATTGAACACGCGGGACGTATACCATCCCAGTTGTTGTTGCTGCTGTGTGTTGCTCAGCCCCAAGCATATCCCCGGATTTAACTTTATCCTCCGGTTTTAAATCGAGTTCAGTTTCTTCTTTAGCCATCATCAGTATTATAACAAGAGTATCTGATATTGCTTTCTCTCCGACCTATAAAAATAAGGTCCTTTCAAGTTGGCTACACCAGCACATTGCAGTTTTCGTGAGTGCCTCAGACCCGGTAACACTTGAGTAGTGAGAGCCACCTGGCGGGCGCCAGTGTCTGCAGGGGAAGGCTGGTCGTTAAGCTTCACCCGGCAAGTGGTCGGCTGGTGTACCTGAAAGTAATTGTTTGACGTCACTGATAGCCTTGGTTCTAAGCCACGTTCGTTTTATTTCCTGATTAAGAAAACTTTTTGTCTTAAAGAGTGAAAAAATGAATCTGCTCAGTTGATTAGAATATATAAAATGAAGGAAAAATTATTCACGTTTTCAGGTCGGGAAGATCTTGCTTCTTTCATTGCTTTACCATTATCATAAACTTGTAGAGACGCTGGAGAACAACAAAATGCTGACTTGATCATACAGCTTTGGCCAAAGCCTTTGATAAATGTGACCTTGGTGTCGTAGCACGTAAAATGTTTTAGATGGCAATAACCGGAAGAATTGCAAGATGTGTATTCCACTTTTTCCGAGAGATTACAACAAATTGTTGTAGATCAGGATATTTCTGATGCCTACACGGTAAAAAGCTGTCCCTTAAGGACAGTCTCATATCAGACATTGACGTAAGCACGAATCACAGTTTCGTATCATTCTTTGCAAATGATACTCTAGAATGAGTGTTAAAGTCTCGTCAGCAGAAGATATGAAAGATAAACAGGGTTTTTCACTGGGCCACCGAAAACATGCTCTTTCAAGTGGCACAAGTTCCAACTCCTCGGACGTGGGAAGAGTAAAGAGGTAAACTGTAGAATACTAGACAGGTACAAACACCGTCATATCGTGACCAAACATGTGGGAAGACCTCGGAGTGATAATGTCTGACGACCTGACCTGCACCGAACACAACAAAGCAACAGTTGCCTCTTTCAGAAACAATTGTACGATGATCTTACTGACCTTCTACAAGAGAAAAGGAAAGCCATTGATGATGTTCCTCACATTACTTATACTTCCTGCATGTAGGGTTATCGAGGATGTTGTCCAGGATAAAGTGAAGGTGGGTTCTTGGAGGGGAGGTACTTCATTCACTTGCGAATGTTGTGCTGAGTTGTAGTTGTTGTTGTTCTTCGTATTATTATTATAAGATTAGGAACATTCCAAAATATATGTTTCGGTAGCATGTCAAGCTTCACCTTAGTTCATCCTTCCAACGGCAGTTATAAAGAAAACCTGGAGCAACCTTCTGGAATTCTTCAACAAAGAAAAACTAACCAGTTTTTCTTTCAGGAGATGAGCCAGGTTGCGCCACATATAATGAGTGCAGACCACCTGCAACGAACAGCCTGGTAGAAAGCTTGGGGGGCAGACAGAGTTGCGGGGAGAGAGAGACTTCCTGAGACTAGCATAAAGTTTACGTAAGGTTGATGATTTATAACAGCAGGTGAAGTAGGCAGTGCTTCTTACTGTCTGCTCAGTATACCAGACCATCACTAAGAGAGTGAAGAAAAAAGTGCATTGAATGAAGACTCTGAAGACAGAGTATTACTTTACGTACAACATACATTCATATTGGTGGCTAATCTGTACCTCCACAGACAGCTCCATGTGGCTCGAGGCATCACTGTTGCTCCTCTGCCTGCTTAAGGCTGAGAACTACGTTCACACAAACACCAGGCTCTGCAGGCGCACTTTCTGGATATATATTGATCTGTTGAACTTTCTTTTCCGTTGGGTGATCCATGATGCGTCCAGTGCTTGCTTGTGGTGAACTGAACAGTTTTGGACTTGGGATATGTATATTGTCTTTCACTGTGTTATAAAGCCTCTTGATTTTAGGGATGATATGTTCCAGTCGTCCGTGCCTTGCATGCCACTAGGAAATATTATTTGAATATATGACACGGTCCAGACCCTCCATGATAATATATGTTTAACCTGTTACATCTCCGTCTACGCTCTAGGGAGTAAAGTCTGAGTATTGCGAGCCTCCCTCCCCCTAACACCTGTTGTTGACAGGGTAAGGTTAGCTGTGGATGATCTTGGATCATTTACTAATTCGACCTCTGCGTGTCTTGAAGGCTGATGTTAGCAGTGTTCTAGCATGAAGGGCGTAAGTGCTTTGAAGAGTGCCACGGTGTTTGTTCCTCTCATCATGAAGAGTTACGTACCCTGGCAACCATCTTTGAAAAACCAACGGTTCTTTACACATTATTGTTAAAGTCATCACACAGTTAGTTTTACATTGGTCGAGGAGTAGGTGAAGAGCAAGCAGCAGTGGATAACCATAAAGCCAGTAGTAACATGTAGCCAGCAGTGATGGCAGCGGCGGCACTTTATTATCAAAGTCAACTTGTGCAGGCAACAGTCTCCTCCTCCTGAGTGGCCGGCTTGTGTGTACGTTCTCAGCATGATGCCGCTCTTATACATACATGATTCTCAGCAAACATTATATATCACTCAGTTTCATGTTGCTGAGAATACCATATGGGCTAGATGTAATGATAAAACTTATTGTTAGTAAAGGTTTGGATGGTATGACTGCTGCTGAATATTCTTTTTAAATGATTTAAGAAAACTCTTGGTGTCATTGTTGTAAAGACTGGAGTTGATTTCGTGATAGTTACCGTAAACAATTGAATTCTAAATCATGGCATTTTTCTTAAAGATATTTGGTGAGAATTAACTTCTAGAGTTGTTAAATTCGGTGTTTTATTAAACATTTGGTTTGATATGAACAAAACATAAGTCATCTCAAAAGTTAGTTTACCGGATTCCCAGAAGTCTTAGCCACTCTCTCTCTCTCTTATAATGACAGGTGTTCCTGATTAAAGAAGAATAGAAAAAAGTATGACCAAGTGTTAACTCCTCGTAGGTGGGCTTGGTTTCCTGCAGTTTATTGAAGTAAATATTACAGCGAACTGCAGAAGTTGGTTCAGAGAATATATAATGTGCCCGTGACCTTATACGTTTTCCTCTTCTTTAGCCTTTCTGGCGAGAGGCGAGCTCGGCCGATCACTGCCTTACAAAAGCCGACGTCACACCTAACAGGAAAATCAATAGCATTAGCTGCCCCTACCCTATACTCCCGTCAGCTGTGTGACCACGTTTTATAATATTGTATGTAGTAGTGCCCTCCCTCGCCACATGGATGTATCTTGTATTCTGCATGACACACGTTATACGTATAGACGCTCGTTTGTACACACATGAAGCACACCACAACAGACACCCGCACACATCAATCCTTTTCGTATGAAATGATCATATTTACTTGGCTACATTCATGAAGTTAATAGATATATTATAACTCTAGAAGTTGTTAATGATGTGTGCTATTTATTCTGTTGGTCGGTATTTTCCCTCCCAGATTTGCTTCATACTTTATCATTGTAGCTTTGTATGTTGTTTCCAACTTATGGATTATGCTAGAGCCAAGGCTTCTTTCCAGTGAATGCTCATATCTCATGTTTATGTTTTGCGTGTATTTAGAATGACAACTGTTGTAGAAGTCTGGTCGTGTAGTGTTGTGGGCAGTACTGTGTGTGAGGAACATCCCTGTGGCGAGGGACCAGGCCGAGTTTGGCTCAATGTGTCCACGTAGTGTTGCTGCCTGACTGCTTTACCGTGGGTGTTATTGAGTTAGCTCCCCCGCTAGAAGCTGCTCCTGGCTCTCTATGATGCTGGTGGCCACAGATTCCGTCCGTGCACACCCGTCTTCATCACTGGTAAAACACTCGCTCCGTCGATACTTCTCTCTCCTCTACAGAAAACTAATTTCCCAGCATTGATTTCTCACGCCAACTCCTTCGTTGATGAACGAAATAAAGAAGCAAATTAACCCACGATAAAGAACAGAAGGTGCCATTATCCCACAAAAGATAAGATTAAAAATGTATGAATAATTATATGACAGATGACCTTACATTCAGTGAGCACAACAAAGCAGCCACCGGTGCTTCCAAAAGATCAAAAGTTGAATCTTGAGAGCTCTCCGTACCAGTGAGGCGCAATGATGGCACTCCGCACCTCACTCACGCTGGAGTACTGTGGTCTGTTAACCTTTTGAGTCTAGCGATGTCACCTTCGTAGGACGTGCAGAGATCGTTGGCAGCCGGAGTTTTTCCTACCAGAAATAAAATCTGTGAGAACGATGATCACAAGAAGTTATTCTTCAGCGCACAGACGGGAAGTACACGCGAGGTGACGCATCATCCAATGAATTCAGACCAACAACAACAACAATCTTCAAAGATCAGGTCCACACTGGGCTAGCCTGGTTTGCGCATGACGAAAGGTAGAAGTGGAATCAAACTTGACAGATGAAATTCGATGTGGTTGTTAAATAGTCACTAGGACTTACCCTGGCTCGGACCCTTGTCTGTAGACGGCCGGTCTCACCTCCCTCAGTAGTTGATGTAATGAATAAGTGTTTGAAATACACTTAAAAGACCCATCCGTCTTGTAGAGGCTAATAGGTTGAATATATAACGAAATTATGGGTGATGATTTAAGAGTACGATACTTGGTTCATTAGAAGCATAGGTGATTTTGTAGTCGGATAAAGAGTTGATGCGGGATGGTGAACAAAGGTTAAACATACAGATGGTTAACTAATCAACACCAGATGATGTATGTAGATAAAGCACACACGCACACACAACACACACACACACACACACACACACACACACACACACACACACACACACACACACACGCAAGATGGGCCCCCACTAGTGTAGAACACCTTCATCGTATATTTTTTTTTTCTAGTTCAAGGGAGGGTGAGGGAATGTTTGAGGAAGGAGGATATGAAGAGATATTAAAAGTGGTAAAGATGAAATTTGAGACTCTGGAGTGGTAGCAGTAACCGGAGAGATGCTGCTCTAAAGATGAAGAGACAGGATTTGTCTTGCACTCACTATACTTAAAATGTCAGAGTGAGGACGGGTTGACAGAGACTACATGGATGCTTTACCTGTACCTGCCTGCGTGCTGTCGGACTGATAGTGAGAATGATGAGTCTAAATGTTGTATGGTACTTAGTCACTGTGGGGCTGTGGAAGTGAGTGGAGGAGGTAAGACGTACCGTATAGTGATAACTGTCATCTCTGAATCCTGGAAGCTGTTGGTGAGAGATGAGGGAGGTAGATGCACGGAGGGAGTGGTTACGTCAAGCAGGCCTTAGTGTCACAAGAGGAGGATAGGAAAAATGACTGCCTACCCTGTATGAACCCTCAGGATGTAATATCATAGTTTAGGGATATTACGAGTTTAAAATGTGTGTGTGTGTGTGTGTGTGTGTGTGTGTGTGTGTGTGTGTGTGTGTGTGTGTGTGTGTGGTGCTGGAGGATGATGTGGTAGTGAAAGGGTTTTCAATTAAGGTATTTTTAGAAGAAAATGGAGTAAGTGTGTCACTTCTAGAAGTTAAAGAGAGACGGACGATAGAGTCGATAGAAGTGGAACGTGTTAAGAGCGAATAGTATTGGGAAAGGCTGGTGGGGCACGGTGAAGGGTCGCTACAGATGAGCTGGTGTGGCAGGAGGAGAGTGAGGTGAGGGAGGACTGGGGTGTCCGGGTGGTTGTGTTGTCTGTATGGATGGGTCTTAAGGCTGGGCTGGCAGTATACATTACGAAGGAGTGGAAACTGAGCTTATTGTTACAAACCTATCCACGTTTGTAACTGCAGAGTCAGCAGAGTTACCGATTCTTTATAACGGGTTGGGAAAAATTCGTATGAAAAGCAAAGTAATGGTTCCTGGGATGAGGGAGAAGAAATAGACCGTAGTAGAATAGAAGGATTTGTAATTCCAGGTACTCTGGGTTAGTATAGTGAGGGGGGGCTGTAGGCTCGGACTTTGAAATATGAGGGAGATAGCTGAGGGAACGAAAGACGTTGCTAGTTCTGTGCGGTCGATGGTGACTGGTGTTAACAGGGTCTTTCATCAGATTTCGTAGCTTCTGTCGTTATCCTTGGCGAGTAGATTGTACGCCATGCTCATTCTGTGAGCAGTAGCGCAAAAAGGATCACAGAGGTCACAAAGGGTGTTGTAGACGGATGATAATGACAAGCCATTACTACAGAGCTGGTTCATTGCATCAGTGTACAGTCTTAACTCATCTTCTGGAAGGAAAAGCGGATATAATCTCAAGAGTTCCAGTGATCAGTAAAAATAAAGAGTTATGCAGTTCTTGCAAGGTTTATTTAAACTTCGTAAAAGATTCCTTTTTTTTCACAAAGACACATAGTGTTGTTTGTGCCCATGTCTCTGTCCACAAACTTTACGGTTCTTATGAATAACATCTACACACAGGAGAAAGCGCCAGTTGTACTTATTGTGTTGTATCCGTAATGTTGCTGTGACGGCACATTATGGTCTGTTGATCTGGTTACGTTCTCGAAGCATGTTTTACACATGTTGTTATGGATAATGGATCTAGCACTGTCTGCTTCACGTGTCTGCTTGTTTCATCTGGATCTGTCGGCTCCAGCCTGATTACAGTTTATAGAATATGATTGACAACCCAATTTTGTGTTTAACAGCCTCTGTAGAAAGTGCGTGTCTGGCTGAAGCATCAACTTTATCATGAGTTTGACTGGATGAGTACGCTGTTGAAATGCTCAGCCTACTGTATGTACCTTTGGCTGATGTACCTGAACTCCTTAAGCACGACGGTACGACCCTTAGGTATGATGACGTCACTTGACTTGGTGTCTGAGGGTCAGGTCGAAGGTCAGGTGCAACCACTTTGGTGAAGGGAGTATGATGTACGAGGACCGGGGTGCCTGGAGGAAATTATTGCCGCCATCCACCTGGCTGCCCACGATATCCACGTTATAGGGAGACGTTTTTACTATTGTAAACATAAGCACATTTGGACCAAGAAATGCGCGGGCGAAAATAAGTTGACTTCATCTTGTTTGCTTGAAGGGAGAGAATAGATGAGGATCATTATTTTACTTGATGTCGATGTAAGTTTTACAGGGTTTTGTGCTTTTTTACACGAGTGGTGTTTCTTCATAGTGAAGCTACCTGATTTTCTGCATTGTATGTAGTATTGCTATCGTGTCTTCACAGAATGACAAAGTTTATGTGATTTTGGGCTGTTGTGACGCTCAGGACATATGAAAAGTTCTCTCGAGTGCTCTTGAGGAGTAAAGTGCTCTTGAAGACGACGTGTCAATATTAGTAGCTTAGTAGACCAGAGGGCCCTACTGACCATCCATGATTGATTTCCCATATGTGGGGCATATTATGAATGTGTGGCATCTGTCTGACGTGAGTATGATGAATGGAAGAAGTACTGTTTTTAGGTACTAATGTTACTATGTAAGTGTTTGATACTGTGTGAATGATGATCAGAATGTACGACGGTGTCAGTAACAGATTCAATCGTCTTTATATTATTCATTGGCACAAACATGAGTTCCTTGGTAATTCTCTGGAAGTCGTCTGTTTTCACACGAAGTTTCTGATTTCTTGTACGATAAATAACGGAAGGACCTAGTGGTCCGTTGCTGTTTGCATCTCTTCATTTTTTTTACGAAACGAACGAAGAGTAAGCGTTTACGTACCGATCCCAACGTCGACGCCCCACCCGAAGGTAGGAAAAGGAGACACACCGACGAGTGGTTACAGCTGCAGCTGGATGTGAATGAACAGTGGCCTCGAAAGGATTTGCCTTTGCATACACATGTTATCATCATATAACTGCACTCATCTCTTACAGAGTGAGTGAGCGCGAATCTTTGCCATATCGAATATCGATCGATTTAGGCCGATTTCCTCCTGCGTGGCACAGCTGGTTGCCGTGTGAAGGGCAAAGATTACACGCTTCTGTGCACCGAATGAATGGAAGAGTTGATGAGTCACCTTCCATTCCAAGGACTAACATATTCTTGTTTCAGTGCAGTTCTGGAAGCAGAGACCACTGAAATGAAATAGGGTATGAGCATTTATGGAGATATGAATATATGGTATTGTGAGATCATTTTAAATGTAAGGTAGCACGCAAGTATAACAGTGAACATTGCTTATACGTCATGTATAGAGAATGCCTAACCAGGGAGGAAGGTTAGTTCCTTTTAAATTTAATGAGTTGATTGGCTTCTCATAGTATGCAGTTCTATTTATGTTTGTCATCCATTACCACCTTTTTTAGGTAAACTCTCTCAGTCCTGGAAACATTCTCAAGTTACACCATGAAGCTAAAGAAAGAGAGAAAAAAAGTAAGGTGGTCTCCTGAGTCTCTCTCTCTCTCTCTCTCTCTCTCTCTCTCTCTCTCTCTCTCTCTCTCTCTCTCTCTCTCTCTCTCTCTCTCTCTCTCTCACACACACACACACACACACACACTAGTACTTGAGTGATGTGAAAGCTTTCACTTTGAAAGATACAAAGCTAATAATGGAAATTTTCATTGTACACACAAGAAGCAAGAGTATATTACTATGTTGTTTGGTCACCACCAAGACAAACTGATGTTAATGAATGAGAGAGACCCAGAACCACACTGCTGCTTGCACTATTGAGGGAGGAGAATATATCGACCAACTCGAAAGTTTGAAGGAACTTAGAATGTATATCGCAGAAAGAAGACATATGATGATTGATTCTTGACAAAGAATAAAGAAAATAAAGGAAAACTTACAAAGAACTGTACTTCATGGTTTGGAAGAAATAGAATAATTAACTCTACAAGAATCCCTTGTGTAATAACACACACCTACCGAACAAAAATATACGAGAACCCAGCGAAAAATGTGAAGGGACATTTTGATGATAAATCTAGCGAAATGAAGGAAACCTTGTAAGGTGAGTTGAAAAAAGAATTAAAAGATGATCAAAGAAATGGCTAAAGATATATTCCTATGAAGCCAGTATTGACAGTCATTCGTTGTGGCTCAGAAAAACAGCCATGTTGAAGCTGTATGTATACACAGTAGAGACCACTCGCCAGCTGTGCCTTATGACGAAATCTCGTGGCAGATACTCATACGTAGGTGGGCTTCCTCTCTCACCTAACAACCTTCTACCGGTGGAGATTAGAAGACCCACGAGATTCGTGGTTGATAGCTGTGATACCATGGTGCTGGAGGGATGAACGTGGTCTGCCAACACCTGAGTGATATTGCTCTCACAACATGAGACCGGCTTATCTGGCGGAGCAGCTGCATCAATCCCCCTCGAGGCTAATATTCTTTGTTTCTCGACCAGTACCTTATACCGTAGTAGACGCTACAATCTTGAGAAATATGCTGTGGGTTATTACCATATAACCCCCCCATGTACCGTAGACTTGGTTTGGGGAACTAGAATTCTTTGATGCGAGAGAAATATTAGTAATGTCTAGATATTAGAAGTCAATATTGACTGCGCATCAGATAAATCGTCATAGCGAGATCTTTGTATTAGAGGAATTTGCCAGAAGTGTTACGTGATGGCTGGAGCGTTTGGCACAAGTGGTGTTGGTGAGGCAGCCACCCACCACTCACTGCTTGCTACACATGGTAAGGCACACGTCCACACTGGCCTGTTTGTTGAACGTCCTGAGACTGGAGGTCAGTGTTTGTTGTGTTACATGCGTCAGGATGTGCACCGCCTTCACCATCACGTAACGTTACCTCTTATCGCAGGGTATTGGCGGGGCGTGGACAGCTGGGTGGGTGTATCGAGTGGGCGCGGTCATACCATCAGTAAACCGCCTCCTACACATTACTGCAGCACACACACACACACACACACACACACACACACACACACACACACACACACACACACACACACACACACACACAGCGTTACTGACCATTAGACAGCACGGGCTGTAACCACATGGGTTCGAATCTTGGGCATGGCAGTTGGCCTACATGCAACCCAGATGTGCATCCTCCCTCCCTGCTGTGGTGGTGGAACACTTTCGAGATCGCTATAAGGTAAGATAAGGTTAGGTATATTCTTTATATTGTACTGACATTCAGTCGTGACATGGAGATTCCAAGATAGTTGCTGACAAGGTATCCGAACATAACTATAGCAATCATAGAAAGCCTGTACTTTGGCTCACGGGTTAGTTACGTTACGCTCCAAACGACGTGAGAGACATTCCTATTTGAAATTTTGACATCCACGAAACAAGTCATACCTTCTTTGATTATTCATGAGAGAAGCATGTAACGTATATATAAGATAAAAATAACTTACCATAAAGTACCGTAGAAACAAAGTACTGTGATGAATACCTGTTGCTAGTGCGTGGTTCGAATTGCTCGTACGTTATTAAGCCACAAGATCAGTAATACAGTTGAGAAGGTAAGTACAGGAAAGCCACACAGTATACCGTATGCGTAGTAAACTGATCAGTAAGGTAGGAGGACACTGTATAGAAAGACAACACTGATCACGTGAGACACACACACACACACACACACACACACACGACTGATGGTGGAGTAACAACACCGGTGGATCGAGTGTCGTGGGGAAGCGTCTGAACTTTCCCTTCCCTCAGGTTAAAACTCTGGTTATGTTTGTGTGATGATGAACTGGAGGTATACCTTCCTTCACACTGAGGTCCTGTTGACAAACAGCTGCTCACCACCGTGATTACGTGTACTCGCGAAGAAAGCAGTGGTAGTGAGGTAGTCTGTAGGATGATCCTCGGGTTTATTTTTATTTGGCCACTTGGGATGAGAGAATGAATGAGTGTTTGTTTATGTGAGGGTAGCTGGTAGTGAAGAATATGCCCAGACCCACATCCTCTATGCACACTGTGATCATTGTAGAAACAGGAGGTGTGAACTGTAAGTGTGACTGCTACTGAATTGTTTTGTTGAATTCTCTCCGGTAACTTAGGAGAGTCACAGCTGGTGCGTGTCTTTGTGTGTGTGTGTGTGTGTGTGTGTGTGTGTGTGTGTGTGTGTGTGTGTGTGTGTGTATCGGGCAGCATGAAAGATTACTCGTTAACTTCTTGAACACATCGTTCTTCGTTGATCTGTATACTCAGCTGGAGATGAGTGATCATGGTATGTTCATTACAGATGTGATGCCTGGACTCACTCCTGTTGCTCCTCACACCATCATCGAAGCATTTCCTTCACCCGTGCATAACTGAATTTCTTTGCTGTGGAGCATGTACTGTCATAGACGAAAGTCTCTTCCCTAGTTCCCACGATAATAGCAGACAGCTTTCTTTAAATCATGACTTGGAGCAGGTGAAATTCGTATTAATGAGCTTCTGTATGATGGCAATAGTTTAGCCAGACAAAGATCTGCACTGCCAGGTCTCACCAGGACTACTGGTGTCTCTGGTTTGCGATTTCTCCCATCGATGCTGTACAGAGATTTTGATTGGACCTTCCTGGAAGGTCAAGAGGTGTCGCTTGCACCATTGTATGCTCGAGTCATCCTCCTGGGGAATGTCTCGTGTATCACGTAGATTCTACAAAAACAGTATCGCTTGTCTTAGGTTCGTTGAGATTCGAATTTAGGGATGTTACTCAAGTTGTTTTGGCATGGTTGATGAGACGTCATATATTTTTGTGTTCTTAGAAAACCGCCTTCTCATGCCATATGCTTAACTTGAACTTTTGAAGTAATGCTATAGATTAGTAGTTAATGACATAAGACATACAGTTTAATTCACTACTTTGGTGATGATCATCTTGAGAAATATTTGCACTGCACTGATAGTGGGAAAACAACTTTAAAAAGCCAAAGGAATGAAAGGCAGACGGGAGATGTACTTATGGACTATTCCGGAAAGTGGCTTGAGAAACTGGTGTATACATTCTTGATCCCAAGACACTTCCAGTATTAGAATCATTATGGATGTAGAATTAAGGGGATCCAACGACGCTTTGGAACAGTACAGGGTGTACCCAGTCACCTTGTTTATCAAGGATGCATTGGCTTCCGGGCCGCGGCCTTAAATAGCCTGAATGATCAAAGGAGCATCATGCATCTTGGACCCAGACTATGTTGTGGAGCTAGAGACTAGCCTACAAGTTGGGAGGGGGGGGGGATGTTAGTGTCTGGATTCTTTGGGAAGTGGGAAGGCCTACGAGGTGAGTTAGATACTGTTTGCTAAATACACTTCAACTACAGCAACACTACTTGCTCGAGATCCCCTTAGATCAGATTGTATAGTCTTGTCTCTGAAGCCAGATATGCTCGCGCTACTGGTAAAGGGGTTCAAGTCAACCCTTTGTGCATTCCATTCCTTCTCAGTTAGTTCTCCGTAAGCATTTGTTATAAGGGTATTATTTTCGCCAAACTTTCCTTTGATAAAGGGGCCGTTGAAAACATTATTAGCTTGTTACTTAGACGTCTTAAAACTATGATTAGGACGGTTCTAACAGATCTGTTTGAAGCAAATAAACCAATGTAAATAGGGACTAGTAGTTCCTTATTTCACTCGTTGAAGTGTGTTAAGTAAAAGGTTTATAGAGATGGTCACAAGATCAGTAGATTACAAGATGTTCTCATTGCTATAAAATACTAGACTTGACGTGCTATTGGTACGTTTTGACCTATTTGGTGATGTTAATCATGTGAATTATAAAGTTTATGACCGGATGTATGCACACACTAGAACACTGTCTTTGATTTTGAAAACTTAGAACCCTTTAGGGATGGGTCCAAACAAACCGTATAAGAAATATTTCGTTATTGTTGATATTAGATACAGAAATTGTGAAACTCTATCCACTTTTGGCATCTGGTTGACAGACTTGCTATATGAAGAAAGCCAGGAAGCTCATGTAGTTAACCAACTTCGTAACAAATTATGTCATAATTATCTGACCTCTAGGATCTGACAAAGCCCCTTTGTGACCTCTGTAATCCTCGTTGCGCTTCTGCTCACAAGATGAGTATGGGCTGCACCATACGCTAGTCCCTGATAGCGGCAAAAATCAAAAATCAATGGACGAGGAGCGGGCAGCCTCGGAGGGCACGCACCACTCCACACTAACTTCGACCCGATGGTGACGGAGTGAGTCTGTACGCTAGCCGCCTTGTGTTTTTGTATACGTCAACAGTTTGAAGCCATACAAGTGCGATATTTATATGGAAATTTACTCTCCTGACACGGAACAATTGTGTCCTATAGAGGAACAGTAATTAGCCTGTACATTTTACCTTAGGTAGGACCAGCCAGGCTTCAGTTGTCATACCTGAGATAAAAGGATCTATCGATTTCATTTCATATTTTTTGTTATTAGTTTTTGTCGTTTTGTGTTAGGTAGGTGAACAGGTTGCCATCCCTCTCAGACTTACTGAGGTAAACCAGTCAGTTTGCGACGGTCTGTAGCCCAACAGTCAGTTTACGATGTAGTAGGTTGGAATTTCCAGGTGGAACAAGGGAGTAATACGTTATTGCTCACTTGTGCTCTGATGAAGTTTTTGTAAGTCGTCAGACTTTCACGCCAACATATCCCTAGCAGAGAATTAAGTTGACAGAAATTAAAACTGATGTACAGTGATAACGGTGTTACCGGACTGCGCCTGTAAGTGTTTACACTGTGAGTGAGAAGTCACCTTTGGTGAGGCTGCATCATCATTAGCGGACGGTTAGGATGGGAGTCTCACAGAGGACATAGCTTCTTCATGTAACATGATCTTGAAGCTGCAAGGTCCCTACAAAATAGGTCCTGAGTTTAATAATGATAATATCAAAATGATAAAACGGAAAACAAAATCAAGGAAAGGTAACGAGGACATACATGTGTCGCTGTATTAACCTCTTACGTGCGGATGTCCCGAACGCTTATTTTCCGTTTGTGTTGACGATAGTTGTTGAGATCAGCAATTTTGTTGCCTCCTTTGCTCACTGTGGGAGACGTTACCGGGTCATACATGCATGAGTGATACGTTGTCTGCCTCAACCAGTTTTGAGTGAGAGGTGGTCAGTTAACATGCAGATGCCTGGTGCGGTTAGTGATTCAGACAACGTCCACACCCAGGGTATTCTCCTACATCCACGCACACGCTCTTTACTTTAATTATGAGTGATCACTTTAGGTCGGTCGGTCGGTCATGTTGGGTATGTGATAATGTTTGGTGAGGCAAAGCATCTCTCGATCCATTAGTCACGTGCGCGGACGGCGCAGCCCTGTATCCAAACCTGTTGCTTCTCAGTTTTTAATTAATTTTATTGCAACGTGTTGAGTTTTGAATAGACTTAGCGAGATTACTTTTTTGTGTGACTTCAGGCCAAGATGGAAGATAGTGTTACAGAGAACAAAAATGGTTCTGTTCCTCTCACTCCCCAGAATTTTTATTTCCCTCTGCAGACTATCTCGAATATTTTGATATCTTAATGAAACTTTTTAGAATAAGTCGGTTTGTGTACTTTCATCGCATACTGAAGAGGATGCTAAGCGATGCGCGTCTAGGTGTGTTCTGCCAGACATTCCCACCTTCACTTCATAGCCATAAACTTTGCCGCTATATCATCTTGTATGAGACTTTCTTGTGATGATGTATGTATTGAGGGGAGGAGGAGATGCAGCGTCAGGAACCCTGGCGTGCGGACCCTCATTGATTCCACGTGAACTTACGCGTCATGTTCACATTGTTCCAGACTTGCTTGTCTTATATATTAATGAATATTAGAGTGGGATATTCATTTCTGAACCCGTCATTCATTTTTAAGAAGATTACAATATATAATTTCTGAAGTACAAAGAAAATGAAGCTATATCTTCAAGCCAGTACATGTCTCGTGCCAGTCGTGCTGTGAGCATCGTCACCGCGTGAAGTTAGAGTGTAGAGTGACACATGACCCGGAGTCTGAGTGTGACATGCAGGACGAGTACAGCCAAACTTCTGTTAGCACGTTCTAGAATATCTTCAGATTGCTGTCAGCCAGCCTTGGCATTACTATTTTCACATTGTGTCCTTGGAAAGATGTGCCTTTGATGCTAATATTACGCATAGGTAATAATACCTTACGAACGGTGCATAAAGCGGAGCTTTTATGATTTATTATAACCATAAATATATAGAATAGTTTGATCATATGGCAGCGTGTGGCAGTGGCAGTGTCGCTGCCTCCGTCATTATGGTAGGGTCTCTTTATGTGATGGTGAAAATATGTTGTGGTAAGAAGCAGGAACTTGTAACAGATATTTACAACCTGGCGCTGATATAATACGTGTGACAGACGTTATCGCCTCTCATCAGCAGCCTCACCACCCTGCTTGTGCCTCTTGTGTCTGCCTCTGGAGCACGGGAAGGACTTGCTTTATTGCCTCCATATTAACTATTTTTGGATCACTTACACACACACACACACACACACACACACACACACACACACACACACACACACACACACACACACAGAGTCGGTGTGTAAATGAATATGGTGTGGGTGGGAGGCAGTATCATCTCCATATATTGCCAGAGGATGGGATGTGTTGGACGGAGTCAATATATGGACCCATTTGTCTGTGAAATTTTAGAGGAGCGTCGTTAAGCCTGAGATTCTTCCTCAACTTTGGTGAGTTAGTTGTCCTCAGACGTGAGTGGCGGAGCGAGGCGGGGTCTCCTCCCAGCTCTTGTTTGATCGTTATGTGTAAACCTTCACAAAATTGAAGGCGCCACATGAAGAATGAAGCGCGGGGGGCTGGGTGCCAACTTACCATTGAATAGTTTGGTTAATTAAGTTGTGTGGGCGCTACTGGCAGCGACCGGGAGCCAGAGTTTTGTGATTAGTCAGTATGGCTGGCGGGTCGGCCCAACTTTCTATGATATTTTAAGTGAGTTCTTGCGTCACGCGAGGTTCTCGGTCAACGTGACGGGGATGGATATAGAGGAGTCGTAGATCAAGAAGAGTTATAGGCCTCCCTCCCACGGTCGTGTGTGCACCTCTGTATGGTTCATCTCTGGTATAAGGATATTAAGATCACACTTATTCTATGTCTTATGATACAAGGCTGTGATGGAACAAGATTTTAGTGGCCAATTTTTCTTGACTTTGAGGTTTTATTATAATGTGAGACTTAAGTGCACACACACACACACACACACACACATACACATACACACACACACACACACACACACACACACACACACACACACACACTTCACGTGTAGACGTAAGCACACAAGCTTCTCAAGTGTTAAGTTAGACGATGCTAGAAGGAACACATGACCACGATCATTGCCAGGTCTCGCAGTGATCGTTTCTACATTCTGTTAACTCAGCAAACTTGTATTCCTTGAGCCTTGACTCGAAAACATCTTCACCAATTTTATTTTTCGTAGATTCACACATTGCCCTTCTTCCTGATCTTCTAACGCAGGAATTAAGATTAGGACGGAATCCCCGACGGAAACAGACACTGTCATATCACGGTGAACATCGTGAGGGACTTGTGTGCTATGCCTTCATGGAACAACACAAAGTTACAGTTGCTTCTGTTAAAGAATTAGCAGGACGGATCACTTGGACCTTCACCTTCAAGACAAGTGAGGAAAGACCAGTGATGACGCTTTTGAAGGCGCTAGCACTTACGAAATGCATATTGCTGTGTACTGACATTACCTTGCAAGACGGACGGAACTGGAGAGTTAAAAATCATTCACGACTTGTAATGACGAGGTAAAGTCACATATGTTGTGTAGTCTTTGGAACGCAGCCGTGAGGAGAATAACACCATCTGCACCTGGAAAATAGTAGAAAGTTTATCCCAGATTTACACTCATAAATAATTCCCTGATGGCACAACGGTCGTAGAAAACTGAGATATTACCCTTGAGATCAAAATGTGCCATAATGATAAAAAGAAAAAACGGCTTAAACATCCGGGCCGAAGACTATTCAGCATTGCCTGTGGACGTCAGAAACGCTACCGGGTGGACTATGAAGAATTTTAAGAAGGCTTTGGATAAGTATGTACATAATGTACCAGACCAGCCGTGCGCTAGTAACTACGTACGTGTTGGCCGCGGCTACCAACAGCATGGCCGACCAACTCAGCAACCTTGACTCAGCCTGGCATGTGTGGGCCAGAAGACGCGACCTTCTTGCCAGGTATTGACGTGGTAACTGGAACAACTGCTGAAGAAGGGCATGCAGCATCATCCATGTACCTCGGTAGATCACCTATTAAAAAGCGCTCCGCACACTGACCCTCCCATCGCTCCCCAAGCCTCGGCTGGATCTCGTCAAGTTTTCTTAGGCAGTCTACTGTAGTCTCTTCACTGTAACCACGATCTAGTTGTAGTTCGTTAACACAGCTGTATCGAGGCCGTACGAGCTCGAACGGATGTTATAAAAACAGCTCCATCCTTACCGTTGTGAACATCTATGGTTAGTACACTGTAGATATTTACTTTCATATTTGTATTCTTGAAGAAAATGTACAACACTCGCATTTTGTCTTTCTTTGAGCCCAAATGTTTATTGTTATAATTTTCTGTAGTTTATGTTTTCAGCGTTTGGCTGCAGTTAGTTCTGTAAATAATTATTTTCTCAAAAATTACATTTTACGAACCTTTAAGAGAGGTAAGACTACTGATAACCCTCATTGAGGCATGAAGAGAGAAGACATTTGCAAAGATCATTACCAGCCCACACTAACTCTCTTAACCCTCTAGCTACTGAGAACGAACGAAAACACCAAGACGGTAAGTAATCTTAAGAGCAGAAATGTGAGATATATAATTTACATACAGAAAATGCCGGAACTTATGGCCATTGGCACGAAAGAAATGGATGAGTTTGAATTGATATCACTGAGATGATTACGGACAATAAATAAAGACGAAAGAAAAGTGTAAACTTCCTGGGTTCAAAAATTATTTAATGCATTGCCTACAGCCAGTAGAAACGCAGGGAATTGATTAGCAGAGAAATTACAACTAAGCGAGAAAGTGACTACTGCAGAGGGCAGCGGTAGACCATACAGGATGTAGCGGTTACGTAGGGTAGTGGGCCGCGGCTTCTAATGAGAGAAGCAGCAACGCATCACAACCAGTTTGTTGGCAGACTGAGCCGTGCGGGTAGAAAACGTGAACCGTCATAATGTATGTGGCCAGATAACTTGCGAACAATTTCCACTATTCTGCGCCTGTTAGGAATTTTAACCCCCCACAGAAAAAAAATAAATCCCAGGCCAGCCTAGCCTTCATAATTTGGCACTAGACGAACCGGCCGAGAGCACCACTGCTAACTCTACTATAATTGTTGTTTATCCTGAACGAGAATAGTTTTAGCGCGTTATACGTTGTGGTATGTTGGATAGGGGAGCGTCCTCATCCTGGGACGTTATGCAGGGAGAAGTTTGGTACTTGTGGTTGAGTACCCTTGCTCTCAGTTTGAATATATATATATATATATATATATATATATATATATATATATATATATATATATATATATATATATATATATATATATATCAAGGGACGTAAGTGTTCCTTGTGTGGCAAAGTTTCTTGTAATCATTTTGTGATAGAGAATGACTGTGAGAGCACAAGTATAGTAGTGATTGCAAGTCTACAACAGGCTGGAGGCATGGCAGTACCTCCCACATGACGGCGTTATACAGGTTGTTTTGTGCTGTGGTTGATTGTGGAAGCTGCCTGCAGACCCAGATCCATAGTTAGCACTGTCATGCACCAGACAATTGGCACCACCCGCAATTAGTTCCTCCCTGCTTGTTCCTGTACTAATACTCCATTAGACTTGGTGTCGTGATATATCATGAAACTATCGCTGTTCAGAGCTTAGAGATGCAGATTATAGGTATCCGATTGTATTTGCATAATAGGTGAGTGAAGCAGAGTGGAATGTTCGTCTTAATTACGTGCAGGTACACGAGGACAGTCACATCCAGCTCCGCTAGTCTACACAACATGTGATTTTATTTCCGCAGTGCTTTACTGTGTTTAGATAAACGGGAAGAACAGTGTCATTAGATGAATTTTTTTTCCATGACGAGTACAGTGTTTACCGATGGTTAGTGCGAACATTGCACGTTTACCGCATAATCTGCGTTACGGTACGATCCTTGTGTATGATGGGTAGGCAGTCGCATCCCATGGAATGTTTACGGATGGTACCGTTGTCTTAAAAGGTTTAGAGGAAATTGTGTAAGCATGTAGGGCGCGACTCTGTCCACCTGTGGACCTGCAAGTGTTAGAAGCATTACTGAGAGCTTGGTGGAGAACCTCAACAGCTACCCGGACAGGTAGGTACGGTAGTAGTTGTGCTGCATTAGCGAGATTAAAACTGGTACGTTAACCTGCCAGCCGCGCGGTCACACAGTTTGACTGATGGGAGCAACAGTGGTGCATATTGGTCCCAGTCTGAGGTTGTAGAGATGTTTGTTCATGCATGCGTGGGTGCTCCTGAGATGTTTTGTTTTTGTTTTGATATTAGGACCGATAATGGCTTGCGTCATGAGAAAAAAATGTAAGGTAAATACATTTAATGCATATGGGATCAGTATGAAGTCAGAAAGATTAGCTGACTTCTGGGGGAAGGAAGGATTTTTTGATCAAGAAATAAAATTACGATCTATGAAGTCTTTATATCATGCCTACAAACATTTTACTTGTGAGTTACTACACCAGAGGGACCCTGGACGGACACAGGTATAATGTAGGAGCCATCTAAAGATCGTACATTAATACCGTACTGAACACAGTAAGGTTAGGTTACAGACCATGTAAGGGAGGGGACCGTGTCTTAGTATATGGCTACACATGTGCTACAATGATCCAGTGTTACATCTTGCGTTATCTGTTACTACCTTAGTACCATTGTAAAGAACGTGACCTGATCACTGCATTATCACAGATGGACAAACACTTTCTTCAATCTTATAAACTTTGCTGTCGTGTACCAGAGAATTTCCATGATTATCCTTTCAAGTTCCCTCCTTCCTCCTCTTATATCACGAGTGTTATTGGAATATTTGCCGTAATTTTCTTACGTCAGGCCATTAAGCAATGTGCTCTGGCCTGTGGTTACATTAGTTTCCTGTGAGATTAGATATTTTGATTTTTCCCCCCAGTCCTGTCAAGTGGTTGGAGGCGAGTGTATCATGTGAATGACGTTCCCCATGTGTCCCTAGTATTGTGTGGTCAGTCTGGCCTCACACTCTTCATTAACTGAACGCCAACTCCCCCAACAATCATTTGCCAGATGTCTTGCCTCCTCCGTGTCCTAACTTTTCACATGATGTTGCACTGTATTTGTACCACGTTTTTGGCTTTTCTCTCTTTCTTATTTTCTTGTGAAAATGTAGACATCACAACGTGGAGATATTAACAGTGTTGTTTAGATTCCACGGCGTAATGAGTGAGAATTAGGTTTGAGGAGATAACTGGAGGAAGGTGTCTGTTTGATGAGGGAGAGGGTTCATTCCCGGAGTACGACGGTACGACACTTTAGCACGAAAGTAAGTCCCAGGAACGCGACGGTACGACACTGTAGCACGACAGCACGACCAAGGAACACGACAGTACGACACTTGTGCACGAAAGTAAGATCCAGGAACGCGACGGTACGATTCTTGAGCTCAACGTAAGGATTCTTAGGCATTAGAGCCTGCGCTTTGCCATGACCTAAGCTTATAGGTCAGGGTGATGCATCAGTCCTCATTACAAGCTTTTAGTAAATTGCTCTCCACTTACTACCAGTGACCTTCCCTGGACTGGTTCATGTTGATGTGCATTTTGTGGTTTGACTTCATACTTCCTGCACAATGTTGCGGGTACAAGACACTTGCGTATGGCAGGTGGTACACGTCTCCAGCCTACGTAGCTTTAACAGATGCTGTGGCTGAGCCAGTCGTCGTGCTTGCTGCCACGATAACGTTGCGTCCGGGTGGTTACCAACCGTCTTGTAGTAATGTGGGGCAGATCACCAGTATGTCACGTAGTCACATAAGGTAACAGAGGCTCTCTGACCCAGCACGTGTTAGTGAACGGAAGGTTAATTCTCCTGAACGAATTTATTTAGTTTCTTTATTGAGCGATGTTTAGAGGAGGAGCAATAACAATACTGGAAAATCAAAGACATTTGACCTTTAACATAATGGAAGGTAGGGATTCATGATATATGCAAGAATCCAACAAGTCTACGAGGAAACCAGTGAATGGATGACATTATTATTATTGTTGTTTTTCTTCATAACCATATCATGAGAACATTGTATAAGCTTCGCCTGATTAAGTAAACTTTATGTACGAACCAGGGAAACGGATCTGGTCTTACATTTGCTTTGTTTCATATATTTTGGGTGACGAAGGACTGAGACAGTAGTCGTGTTCAGGTTGAGAACTGATCATGCGTAATGCCTTGAGTAGCTTTTCTTCAGTTGAATCACAGGCCAGACGTCTGCTCGCGTGGGTAGGCCTGATGTCATGTGTCGGACGGCCTCTGCTGGTCGTCCGTTCCTGCTGAATGGCTTAATTTTTCATACGTGACACAGACAGCGAATTATGAGAAGCCTTAATCTGTGGGGTATGTTATATTATCTAGGATGTGTTGGGAAGTGAGCGTGATCTGACCTAAGGTTGAAGGTCAGAGGCCGTGTGTCACCCACTTCCCAGCTACTGCCCACAACGTTAATACATTCAGCTTCAACAACCACCAAAGGATTTTAGGCGGAATTGCAACAATATGCAACCTTATGTTGTACTTGATTGTGGCGGATGTAACCAAGATGTCATTCGACTTAAAATGTGTGAAATGTAGATTACCGATATGGGAGGAAGATGAATCTTTAACATCCCACATGTGAACCGTGATAAGATACCTCTCGTCTTGGCTGGGTGTAGCGCACTTGCACATAAGGTGTTTCCATTCTCATGCCTAACTTAGGTGTAGACACACAGATCACACTTCATACCGTCATGTGAACATTGTTCAAGAATTATCTTTAAAATCTCATTTGTACAGTTGGTAGATACTTACAGGAAGTTATTATTACAGTGGGTCACTCTCAGTGACATACCTCAGAACACTGCTAACCATCACGATGAAGGAAGTAAAACATTCATGAAAAGCAAAGTGGAAAGTAACGTCTGGGAATTACGGTTCAGGAAATAAAATATGTGACTCATTATGTCTGCGGCCATACCCTCACCTCTGCAAATAAACCAAACCCTCACCTCTGCAAATAAGATGGAGGGATGGATTCTGAAGGTCTCAACGAGAGCAGAAAAATAATTACTAATGCTTCCAAATACTTACACTTCTCAGAGGAGATATTGCTGATTTTTAGTAATGTGGCATTCTTAAGGCAGCGTAAGTCACTGAGTTAGCCTGCAAGAATTGCATTTAGAATTGAAAGTGGAATGGCTTTTGTGGGGGTTATCTGTACGCAGTATTTAAAGTATTTAGGGACAGTTTCCGTAAAAGCAGTACAGTCGGAGATCAATTTTGATTAAGACTCCATATCTCATCAATCTCAGTTGTAACGATGCTCTCCTGACTAGTCAGGTTATTATATACACTATGTAGATGTTTGTGATAGTCAGGTTATTATATACACTATGTAGATGTTTGTGATACGGACGTAGCTCGTTCCTGTGTTGGGAGTGTTGGACTCTGTCAGTGTGACCTCAATCAGGGCGGGCGGGCGTACACCAGCGTCATCAGCAGGTGACTCACTCAACGTACTCTCCACTCAGTACGTAATTAATCACGGCAGGAGCGTCATAGCCGAAGCCATTATGCTGATGAGGTGAGGAAACTTGGTAATAAAATAAAAGTTTCCAGGATCAACCAGTTTTCGCCGTAAGCCAACCAGATCGGTCCTCCCTGGAAATTAAAGATCATCCCAGAAGGTTCTGGAAGACGCTGCCACCTGCGTCTCACTCACCAGTCATTAGTATTATTGCTTGGTTCTACTCTAGGGTTGAAGAGTTGTTTATTGCTCATGAACTGCGAACCTTCAAGACAGTTAATAACCGCTGTCACCAGAGAAAACCGTGCTGGTTGTTGTTTCATATAAATACTTGTGATCAGAGATGAGGCAGAGCTTCCGTATTTGATTTTGCATTCCTTATCGCTTGGCGTTGCTTCCTTATCTCTTAGTTTTTATGCAGACTTCTAGGACAGTACTTTGATCTCTTCGGTTAAATTGAAAACCTAGAAGAAAGTGGATGAACTGATCATTGACTGTGATTAGACCGCTGCGTGTATTATTATTATTATTATTATTATTATTATTATTATTATCAATTAAACCCAGAATGCATTTCTGCGCTGGGGCTCCCGACACTTCAAAGCTACGCTGCATCCAGTAGCAGGGAAATCATGAACTCCTTTAGGAGAAGTTTCTCAACAAGAGAGTAGTCCCCCTCGTCAGATATGACCTTACACTTGCGGGATAACCTTAAGGAATGAGATTTTCTATTATGTTTTATTGTTTATAGATTATTTTGTAACATTTCTGTAAAAATGTTGCTTTTTTCCGGGTAATGTCCTTTGTGTCCTTGTTATGAGGAAGTTTATCTGTGTTAAGATTAATTGATTAGCGCGTTGGTCCGATGTATCGGGAATATGGTGGTTATTGTTTGATTAAAAGCAAGAACCACTTGGCTAAAGATAAAGACGAATATCTTTCTTGACTTTTAAGGGACGGCTTAAGGATGAGAGACTTAGGGTGGGGCTTATTGGAGTGTTCATGGGCGTGTGGCGATCAGGGATGGGAGTTGGGAGCTGAAGACCGCAGGAGGGATGTGTTGGAGGATTCTTGTACGTGTGGTGATGGAGAGAAGGTTGATTTGGTAAATAAAAGTATTGTTGGAGGGTGATAGGATCTCGAGTTCAGCCGGAGACTAGTGCTAACCCTCAACCCTGTGAGGGATGGGCAAGGCGTAGCTAGTAAAACGGTTGGCGTTAAAGGGTGAAGGAAGCAGCGGTTGACGCCTCGCTCCCTGTTAAAGGGAAAGGCCCACGTGAACCGCATCCACCACCACTAACACCACCCTTCTTGTAGCACGCTAACAGTGGAGGCGTCCCAGCAGCACTGCCAGGAGTGGACAGTGACGACGGTCCCAGGTGGGCAGTCACAATAGCGAGGATGATAGCGGTCCCAGATGAGAAGTGACAGTAGCTGGGATGGATAGTGAGGGTGAGACGTTAGAGGGCGACGGTAGGAAGGTGATGGTAGGAGAGCCAAGGGGGACATCGAATTGGCTGGTGCTAGTGGTAGAGCGAGATAATTAGACTTGCTGAAGATCCGTGCTGGATCGATAATTCTTGTATTTCTCAGTGCATTCATTTTATGGCTCCATTTTTTCCCACTTCTTAGATGCTGGTATTCTTTTTCACTTAGTCATTGTACATGGAAGGAGAAGTGAAAAAAAAATATGCAGCGTTGCTGATTATGTTGTTCAGTCATTCCTTGGCTGAAGATCATACAGTGGCTGGGACCGAGTTTGTCAGGAAGATCGGCGAGGATGGTGTGAGGAAGGTTATGTCTCCCTCCGCAACTGTTTGCGAGAGACTAGTTGTGTTAGTGTGGTCCTACTGTTGAGATACAGCACATTGTTCCCGCAGGCATGCCATGAAGCGGGAGAACACACACACACACACAAATACCTCATGCTGGGAGCGGGGATGTATACAAATAGGAGTAAAGGCATTGTACACAAATACATGGTTAAGAGATGGTACATTCCGAGCGTAAAACTCTCTCCCGTAACACACAAATAGTCCACACACAATACTTCAACAATTATTATGGTAAAATACTGGAGAAAGGTAAGGTGCCAGGGGAGGCTGATTAGGAATTGGATTGAGTACCAAGAAACCGGGGCATTACTGTGTGAGATTCTGTGAAATTTACAGCGGAGGAATAAGAACATGGAATCTCTAGCATCAAATACGCAGGGGAGGTGAAGAAAGAGGAAAGAATGGTTTAATGAAAGATGTTAAAAAGCAAAGAAGCTTCGAGATGTGCAGTGGAGAAGATACAGACGGCACTGCAGCCTCTCAGCATTAGCAAGGTAAGAGAGAAGTAGAAACAGCTGTACAAGAATAAGAAAGGAGAGACAAAGAAACATTGAAAAGACTATTCTGGACATGGCAGGAGAAAATCCAAAACTTTTGCATACGTTCATCTGGAGCAGATTGTCAGTTAAAGAGCAGTTAATCAGGCTCAGGGACCCAGAATGATGAATTGTAGAGGATGATATAAGGATGTATAAGGAAGTAAATGTTAAATTTCAGTGTTCTCACAGTAGAAGACCATATAGTTGCAACACCAGTGAGATGGAATAGGGAGGAGGGTGTGAAAAGCACTGAGATATCTAGAAAAGACATAAACAGAATACTGAAAAGTCTGACCCATACAAAGCTTGTGGTCCTGATGAATTTTTACCTCATGTGCTGATGCTATGTGCAGATGCATTAGACAGACCTTTTAAAATACTGGAGAAAGGTAAGGTGCCAGGTGAGTGGAAAAAAGAAACTTCACTCCTGCTTATAAAACTGGAGACCCGGAAGATGTACTGAACTACAGACCAGCCTCCCCGACCAGTGTGGTCTATCAGGTTCTGGAAAAGATAAATAAGTAAGCAAGTGAGACTGACTTTCAACCGAGGGAAAATTATCTAATTGTGATAGATTCATATAAGTTTTAGGAAAAGATCATGTGTAACGAGCCTTTGAGATTTCTACCATAGTGTGAACCGGATCTGTCCTAGACAAAAGGAGAGGCTGCGTAGATTTGTTTTCATATCGAAACACTTGACTGTACCACATGGGAAGCTGGATCACCAGGCAGAAATAAGGAGGAACTTTCATAGGAGATTGGATCGTATTAATGGAAGGAACAATGGACGCATGTTAGAGGAACTTTCTGAAAATGGGTTGTCGCGCACACACACACACACACACACACACGCGCGCGCGCGCGCGCGCGCGCGCGCGTACGTACTTTTCTGTCTTTTCTGGGTGGATGTCGGTGATGTGGTGTGGTGTGGAGGAGGGCCGTGACCCCTGGCGTGTGGGTGGCCGGGTCGGACCCAGCTGACATCCATTCTTCTCATTTCAAAGGAGGAGGAGGAGGACTCTCCGCGCAGGGCAGGCACGGCACACTCCCACCCGCACTGTTCTCACTCTTGCCTCCCCACTCCTCTCTCATCTTCACACACGAACACACATTCCTACACTCAGATTCCCTCACAGATGTTCGGTCACATGACTGACTGACGCACAAGAATGCATATATATATATATATATATATATATATATATATATATATATATATATATATATATATATATAGATAGATAGATAGATAGATAGATAGATAGATAGATATAAACACAGGGGCTTTCGTCTTGTAGTGGCTAGCGGTATTGATTACAAGTAGTAATCACTCTCTCTCTCTCTCTCTCTCTCTCTCTCTCTCTCTCTCTCTCTCTCTCTCTCTCTCTCTCTCTCTCTCTCTCTCTCTTCTTAGGTAGTAGGCAGCCACCGACCAGGGAGGTTCAACTGCCTGGATATCGAGAGACAGAGAGAGAGCGACGCCTCCGCAGTGAAGCAGCACTTTAGTGGCTCTCAAGTTTCACTCCTTTGGCGGAAGTTGCTGTCTTTTCTTTCTGCCGTAACTATACGTATGTTGCTGGCTTATAGTCCCAGACGCACGACTCTCCGTCTCACACATAACACCTGCCAACACGTAACTGAACTACCCATTCTTCGTGGCTGCTGCTGCTGCTGCTCTCACTTGTACTGTCCCATCAATACCGCAGGTTTAGTCTCTGGAAACGTTGAGGTGAAATAGATATCATCAGTATTCCAGGATTAGGTCGAAATCTTATGTTTTAGCATAGGTTATTGATATCTAGAAATGATTAAATCTGTAACCAGAATTTGGCTTTTCCTGATGTTATATGAAAGACTTAGCTCGTGGAGTGAACCAACTTTGTAACAATATACGTAATGACTATCTGGTCACAAGGGGGTTGATCCTCTGTGACTTCTGTAATCGTCTTGTGTTACCGCTACCGCTTGTAGGATGAGCGTAGGGTGCACAATAAAGTCGCCGCTGACAGTGGCACAAATCACAAATCAATTGTGAGGGCTTGGAGGAGTGAGCGGCTCCAGACGACTCCCTGGGGACGGGGTCACACGAGCATCCTTCTGCCAGACTAATTCCCACTTGTCTTTACCTCAGGGTCATGACTTGCTGGCATCTGTTACTGGTAGTGTTTATCGCTGCGTCTGCTATTCAGTACTTACGGTTTCCTGTATTTTGACATATGTGTGATACATTCGCATCACTTTATGTGTTCAATTCCATAAACGCAACACATGACTAATGCCATACCTGGATTTCGGATGTCTTTTGCCCCTACAAACTTCTGTGTTGCTGCTTTGGTTAGTCAGGCAGTTGGAGGCTGCAGCTTGCAGGCCTGCGCCACTATAACCTGGCTGCTCTGGTGTACTTTGTAAATACACATCCATGGCCGTCATAGATTTCTTCACGGTGCATCCTTTAGTATTTCTGATGGCTGCAGGCAGTGTGAGGAACTGTCATGGACCCCGGATGTTTATAACAGTGTTTTATCTCATGTTTCATTGATCGCACCATTCAATATCAGTCGTAATACTTCATAGTTATCCACGCTGCACGTGCTAGTAGCGAACTGCTTCTAAAGTGGGCACCACCATGCCTTCCAGAATTTCCCAAGTCTGCGCTTCTGAGATCGTCTACCGCGTCAGTGTAAGGTCTTGACACACTTTATACCGGTGCAGTCTGGCCCGCCCGCCTGCAAGATGATGTTTACATTCAGTTGATAAAGTTTCATCGTTGTATGTAATACGATAGACAGTGTCTTTGGTTCTAGCCCGTAACATTTCATTTTGTCATATAGTTGCTGAAAAGTTATGTTTGAAGTTTAGTATAACTTTCGAAAATTCAGTTTGGTGTGAGTGAAACGTGTATGCTTTACACCGTTTAAAAGTATGTTTAATAAGCTGATTTAGTGTATTCTGTTTATATCGAAAATATAAGAATTTCGTCTTAGCGTTGTACTGAATACTGTCGCCGTAAATGATATTCTTTTAGAAGTGTTAGTAAACCTGCGGCATCCCTGCTGTAGTGCCGGTGTTCACCACCGTCATCCACGTCACCCCCGGCCCCCTTAGTGACTGATGTTCTCGTAAAGTGACAGTGATGTGTGACTGAGGCTGGGTCCGGTCCCCAGGTGTATGATAGAATGGTTCGCCGTACGTCTCCGTCATTTTGAATAAAGGTTGAAATCCAGTTTTTTGTCGTCGTCTTCCATAAAGTTTGTGTTCTGTTGTGCCCATGTAACGAACGGTGAACAGTGCCTATATGTATGACTAAAAAGTTTGTGTGTGTGTGTGTGTGTGTGTGTGTGTGTGTGTGTGTGTGTGTGTTTAGCTGTGCCACATGCTGCGGGAATAACTTTACCTGATGTTGCAGGGCTAACTCTGTCTCACGCTAGATCTGTATTCAAGATGTGGCTTGTATGGACTGTCGTAGAGTTGTGTGTAAACAAAATGTCAGGAAGAGAAGACATGTGTCATTCATGTCATATGTCCCTCCACCACTTGCATGAAGACGTGGCACTCTTCCTGAAGCATATTATATGGAAATAATGCGACCACTTCAGAGCCATGGACAGAGTAACGATCAGAAAATGTTTTCATTTTCTTTTTTATGTGCTCGTTCTTCCTGCCTTAGCTAGGCAGCATCAGGAACTGAGGCTTCAGGGGAAAATCGCGGCGAAATATGTAAAAAATGAAAATGTCACGTGTCATTTGAGAACGTTTCTTGGAAGCGTGACGGGGTGGTGCAGTGTGTGGGTGTGTGACTGCTTGTGTCAGGATCCTGCGGTATGGGGCAGCCCTGTGGCTCTCCTCAAACATTACATATGTTGGAGGTCTGCAGCGTTGCCTCGTGGTTTTGGCCCTAAGAGCTACAGTAGGAGGGAAGGTAATGGAGGTGAGCACGTCCCCGCTTGTAGTGCTAACCAGCGTATCTCCTTTACTATGCATGTCCTGGCCTTGCTAAATCATGTTGAACTACGAGTATACTTGATGACATGACTCGTTCATTCATCTTCAGTGCACGTCTGTAGGTTGGAGCTACATTTCTCCTTCGATTATATGCACATGTTGGCCCTGAACTTCAATTATCGAGTCAGTAGCAATGATAAATATTATAGGGTAATGGACTGACATCATGTCACTTATCCATTGATCTGAAGGACATGATGGAATAGGAAGCCAAGTCCTTCGCCAGGATACCTTTCCAGTCAAGCTTCATT
The DNA here is from genome assembly GCF_036320965.1 of Panulirus ornatus. NCBI lineage: Eukaryota > Metazoa > Arthropoda > Malacostraca > Decapoda > Palinuridae > Panulirus > Panulirus ornatus. The sequence continues at coordinate 3,076,416 of NC_092244.1, read as the reverse complement.
GTCTGATCATCAGCTAGGGTTAATCATGGATGATTTAGATCACACTGTCGAGTTTAATCCTTCCATCATATGTTAATTGAAGTTTAAACGTGGAAGGGAGGGAGCCTGCCTCCCCGTCCATACCTATGTTCCAGGTTCTAATGGCTCATTATGTTATCCTCGGTGATGTATGATTAGTTTTATCAGACTGTTCTTCAGCAGGGTGTCAGAAAGGCTCCAGCCCCGTCATACAGTTGTGGCGTTGCTGGTTTGCTTTATACAACGTTGATCTATATATTACGTAGTCTGGGGCCGCTTCGCTCAGCACGTTTTGTTAGCATGAAAGGTCTTTCAGTGATGATGCTCTTACTTGTATTTTTAAAGCCTCATGTGCAACAGTAGGGGCAAGACTTAGCAAAATCTGCTTCACAAATATATATATATATATATATATATATATATATATATATATATATATATATATATATATACATATAAAGTTTATTTTTACGAATATACTGATGACTTCATTTAATTTTCAGAATGTTTCCTATGTACAGTAACCTTATTTCCTTCCCGAGTGCACTACAACGTGGAATGACACGCTGTCGCAGGCTCTCACGATACTCTATACCATTTATGAATCCACCAGGAGTTTGCACAGCCTCCTTGTCAGCCGTGGGGAAATGCAACACCGTGCCGGCATATATCTACCTCCCTCCACCTCACCCTCTGCTCCCTCTCCTCCTCGTTCGTATTATACCGTTGTTTTTTTTTCTCTGTTTTCTCTCGGTGCATCCTTTTCCTTGCAGACTCTTTCCCTCCTTGATATTTTCATACAACTTGGCTGCCTTCTGCTGTTCCTGCCGCCTCTCCCTCCTTTTCCCTACATCTCCTCCACCCTCGTCCACCTGACAGTTTTACTGTATTCATTATAAATTTTCTTGGAAATTACAGTTGTAACTAATTACCATGAGATGATATGCTCCTCTGCGGCATTATATGCCATATCCAGAAGCAGCTCTGGGGAAATATTAAGCCGAAATAAACAAATAAAAGGTTGCGTGATTACTTGGTCATTCCTACGTTGCCCTTCTCCGCATACCGCTTGTCATGGTTATCTGTTGTGTGCTGCAGTAAATCATGACTTGCTTCCATATGTATTATTAACCCGCCCGTGCATCCGTGTATATCGTGGGTGGGCCAGTGGAACGAGGGCCACGACCAGACTATAGAGGAGCAGGGTTGGCCCACCCAGCAACCGCCGGGCACCAGCGTGGTAATAGGCGACATTAACACGTCATCCTTTGGTAGTTGTTGTGTATTTGACTCTCGTACGATCCTTAAACACAACAGTGAAATTTCTGATGACTATGACACAGTCCCTCAGGACGACGCGTCGCCACGATCCTGGAGCACGACGGTATGACTGACTTGTACACGAAGTCGACCATCATATTCAAGGGTAGCATCGTCGTGTTCAAGGTTAGTAATGTACATACTTGATCATACCGTCATGCTCAGGTAGTTGAAAATAAGCCAACTTGTATTATAGAAAGATTAGCTTCGTTAATTTAGAAATGCTCAATAATGTGTTTGTTGTTAGAACTTTATATACGGAAGCCGAGATGGCAGTGAGGGTTGTAGTCCCCGGTCATGAGCATGTATTGAATATACCTTCCTTACCACCTCCTCCATAAACAAACAGCCATGATGCCATCACATATCCTTCAAGCAGACCCACCTGCACGGAGATCCACTCACCCCTCGCTCCTTTCCTGCAGTGCTCAGGATGTTGGTGGTGAGGTGAGGAAGTGAAGATACCAGTGGATGAGAAAAGATGGTGTATGGGAGGTATCTGTAGGGGAGAAGTGTAAGAAGTTGTAAGGAGAGCAAGAGAAAGCAGCAGGAGGTCAAAAGAGGTCCATGAATGGGTACCTAGCTGAGGCTGGTGTGTGTGTGTGTGTGTGTGTGTGTATTTAGGAATAGACAAGGTTCTTATATACGAAGTTAAGAGACGGGTTAACACAAGTAAGAAACTTCCTCTCAGTAAGACGCAGATAGTAAGCACACGCACTCCTATTGAACCTTGGCTAGATCGGGCCCTGCCGGGGTCGGACCCTCATGGGTTCCAATCCTGGGCGAGGCATTGGGCCCACACCACTACAGCCGTTGTCCCATCACCACAGCCAGCATTACCATCCTGCCGCTGCTGTCACCACCACTTCCACCATCTCCACTGGTATCATCAGCACCGGCAGCGGCCGTCACCACCACGAACTACTACCTCCACATGGCCTGCGGCGCCGTATTTAAGACTCACATTATCAGTTGTGGGAGACGCCCAGTACGTGTAGTTAGCTTACATTATCATAGTTTATGGCCCCGGTCATGGATGTCTTGACGTGGTTATATGTGTAGCAATGGAAGATGTGTTGTGTTTTATGGTGAGATAGCGCCTGCGTCTAGAAAATATGGGATCTCTTTATGTCTCGGGAAAATATGGAACTGTGCTGCGTGGTAGTGTGGTTGTGGTAGTAAATGATAGATGCACTTTCGTTTGATTTTATAACAAGTGAACTATCTTCAGTAAGCAAAGTTAGGATACTTGTCAAGTATACGAAATAGAACATTTTAATGCAAGAAATGTTTACTATATATTGTAATGTTCGGTGTGAGTCATCTGTAAACTCATTAATTCTACAACATTCAGTACATCAATCTAGGGTGTGGAAATAGCTCTGTAGACAAAGTCTACATTTGCTTTCTTCATTATCAACAGGAGGGGCAAACGCCCTTAAATATCTATAGTGCAGAGTGAGTGGGGTTATAGCATTACTGTGTCTGCTGTTCATGTTAGTGGAACCATATTTATAATGGTACATGGATCTGCCGGTATTGGCTTTACTTCGCATTAAGTAAAAGATGTAGTTTTTCTTCGTGGATGATCGTATTATGGCTCCTGGTGGGTAGACCTGGGGAATAATCAAGGGACAAGAAAAGAAGAGTTAGGAAACGTGGTTGAAAAGGATAGAGTTGTGTGGGAGGGACGAGGTGAACAAGGAAGTGAAGCCTGAGAATGGAACCTACAGTGTGACAATGTTAGTTGACTGAGGAGCAGCGGTAATGTTATTTCCGATTCGGCTGTTGGTTAGTGCTGCTTTGTCGTAGTGCCACTGGCAGGTATAGACATCGGGGAGGCAGAGTGAGAGGAAGAGTGTGGTAGATACAGAGGCTGGGTAGCGTCATAATTATAAGTGAAAAATGTGCGAGGGAGAGAAACGATACGGGCGGCCAAGAAGTGAGTGAGGGTGGAGGCAGGCAGGCTGACGGGCGTGAGGCCGGCTTCCTCAGCCCGCCCTGGACCAGTAGGACCAGTGTATGATACGGTCGGTCGGCTCTGTCTCAGTCAGCTTTTGATATTTTGCGAGATATGACTTGCATTTTACCACACTAGATAGACAGATAGATTGTGACACGAGATGGATGTATTGCCACGGCAGGAGGATAGATTGTGCCACCAGATAGATGTTGTCGACGCGAGGGATGTTTGAGTGACTCCCGATGGACATTAAGTGACAACTGATGGTTGTTGTGTGACACTGATTGCTATTTTCGAGAGGAGATGGGAATTTTGTATGACGTATTGGGTACTTGATAAGAACACATTGATGTTTTGCGACATATGATGGATGATTTACGACACCTACCTGATACCTTCCGACAATGGAAGGATATTTTGTGCTAACGGTTGCATGTTTTGGGATACCATATGGTTACTATGAACTTCTTAAATTGACGTTTTAGACTTGGACTTATCTCTGTTCAGTTATGAGAGGAGAGGAGAGTGTAAGACATTTAAGAACTGACCACTGGTAATACCGTTAGGCCACAGTGGTTTTTTTTTGGAAAGTGAGGTAACTCCCCTTTTCCTCTAGTTCGTTTTCCTTTGTAATGTGTACATGGGAGATGTGGTGGAGAGTAGAATATGACTAGGAACCCCGCGTTATTTATACATGAAAAGCCGCTGATACCATTTGTTTATTGTTTTGGAAAAGTGTGCACACTTTCAAGATATCATATAAACATATATACCCACGGTCATTAGAATGATCGAGACTGATGATTATGAAGGATAGTTGTACATATATGTTTAAGTTTATAACAGTGATGTAGATATAAGCGGGATAAGGAGACATATGAAGTCCCATACCTTTTCGTTTGCCTATACATATTGGTACGTGTTATACTTTCATATTTTGTAAACTAAGTACATAATGACTGAGGAAATAAGCTTTGTCTGTTAGATCATGACCAACTGAGTATTATATGGTGGTATGTTGTCAGTGGGGAGCGGTCGTCCCGAGGACATGAACATCTTGTTAACATTAGGTGGGGTCGACCCGCCAAGGTTGTTATGAGTAGTGGTGGTGACCCAGGCGGGGACCCCTGGGCGTAACGATCCTGTCCCATTTGTACGACGGTCCGATCCTTTCATCAAGTATGGTCGTCTGTTCTTATGACCTCACCCAAATGGGTCAGGTCAAAGGTCTCCAGGAATGTATTCATTGATAATATGATCGAGGTTCCCACTCAGGGAAATGTTTGGCGAACATCCGTATCCTTCTTCTGTATTTACTCACCACGATTCCAATCCAACTAATTTCACAAGATTTAGTTAACATAATTTTACCATACATTCCCTTGATTATCAGAAAACACACCAGTAACAAGTGTACACATTAAGCTGCTCAAGTAACAAGTGTACACATTAAGCTGCTCAAGTAACACGACCTGTCTTGGTACAACCTTCAACAACTACTTTTACCTAACCACAGGTTTATTGTTCTTTGTAGTTTTCTCTATTTTCTGCCTACGGCTGCAGTGAAGACAGTAATTATGGTTGTTGTTGTTGTTATTATTATTATTGTTATTATTATTATTATTATTATTATTATTATTAGTAGTAGTAGTAGTAGTAGAGTAGTAGAAATAGTAGTAGTAGTATCCATAAATATATATTCTTTTGATGCCTGCTCGCCATTTCCTGCCTTATCGAGATATCGCTAGAATCGCATAACTAAACTTTTAATGAAAAATGCCTGTTTGGCTCCGTCTTGTGTTCTCTGTTTGAAAAAGTAATACAAGAGGCGAGGATATCTAGTCGCCCTCTCTAACCCCCGTAATCCCTTCTGTGACATGCGAGATATATATGGGTAATGTTCTTTCTCTCCTCTTCTAGCAGATAATATATATATATATATATATATATATATATATATATATATATATATATATATATATATATATATATATATATATGTATATATAGGTACATAGATAGATAGATAGATAGCCAGGTAGCGTCAGGAACAAACGACCAATGGCGTCATGTGCAAACATCCACTCTTCAGGTTTCATTATAATGTCTGGAAGCCACAGTCTTCTATTGTACCACGTTGCTTAAGGATGGTTCCCATCTCGTACTTGCCATAGATAGTTGAGGGCAAGCATATGTCTTCCCTCTCCATTACTCACGGAATGCCAGAGGTTAACAAATGGTGTCCTGTGATGGGTGTGTCCACCTCCATATATTTCCTCCTCACGTCACCTTTGTAAGAATGTGGAAATATTTGTTTTGCTAATTAAGAACATTTTCTTCCGTACATCTCCGATGGGTTCTCTCCCAGCACAAGATTAAACTTCTCTTCTCATCAAATGAACTTCATATTCAGTTTCAAGAAATAAAGTTTTGGGTAGAAATGTTTTAAGTAATAAAGTTTGGGGAAAAAATGTTTCATCATAGCTTTTGGTAAATTTGCCTCCTCAGTTCCAGGAAGGTTGGTCTTACCGTATCATTTATTGCTCCTTCGTCAGACAGTTCCTCAGGTTTCAGGAATCCAAGCCCTCAGAGCCAGTGGAGTTCCATGCATTGTTTACCAGGTTGCCAGTTATGAGGAAGTTTAATCAGGTCCGTCCAGTGTTGCAGCCCCCGTCATTCAGAGAGAAGCTTCAGGTTTCGCTGGCCGGGAAGCTCTGCATGTACTCGGTGAATCAGTACCATGGACACCGTGCACATACAGTGTTCCCCAACAGCATGTGCTAGTACTAGAGCATAAGCAGAATGCATATTGTTTATTACGGTTGCATCATTTGAGAGGGATTCTAATGAGGATCTTGGCGTTCGTAGATTATACACTGCTGAATGATAAGCGGCAGCTGTTATGTGTCGATGGGCAAGCCTTGTCCCTGAGGCCTCATTAATCTGTACTGAGAAATTTATGATGGCGAGGCTATAAAGTTACCCAGATGACGGACGACCTGGCCTGCCAGTAACACCACACTTCCGGCATCTCACTCTGGCTAGAGACCACTCACCAAGCCAAGAGTGTGTATGTGTGTTTATATGTGTATGTGTCGCTGCATCTGTAGACAGGATTATGATCGAGAATGTGAGTCATTATTAGCACAACTAGATATTCATCCTCGTATTCCCTGATGTGCATTATGAGTAAAGTATAGCGGCAACTTCGTGTGTTGGTGTCTTGTGTAGGAGCAGTAGACAGCTTCTCTTAGTCTGGGATCTTCTTGGTCATGGGAAAGGTGCTTGTAGGAACAGTCAGCACCGTAGGTCAAGTACCTGACCTTACAGTCATGATCAGATAGGCCGACCTTAGGGACTAACGTGTCTATATGAACATTTTGATGTTGCGTGATTATCTGTCGGTAATGGTAGGGCATTTGCCGAGGTCAGATAATGACGATAATTAAGGTTTTAACTATCTTACCCGACATCTTTTCAGAGCCATTCACTGTTAACTTGGTGTGCATGTTCAGTGTGTGTTGCTGGATGCCATGCTACCCTTCCCGTGGTCTGCGTTAAGAAGTAGCCAGACTACTCCCTTCTTCGAAATCAGTGTAACCCTACCTGTAACACTGGTCGCTCTGAATGGAAGATATACTATTAACGGCAAAGGAATAAGAGTCATACTTCATTACTCACACTCTGAAGACGACCCAGAAAGTCATCATTCTACGTTGGTTGTGGTGGCAGGAATCTCTTGGTCAGAATACTGGTGTGTGATGCACCAGAAGTGGTAATGTAGCAGCAGTGGGTATGATTCTCTTGGATCGTTCGGAGATGATTCTGGTTGCATATATTTTGTGAACACCCTACATTGTAATGTGTAGTTTGTAACTGTTTCTGTTATGTTGGGCTTGGCTTGGATGATCGCCACTGACAAATAGAACCTGTTTTGTTCCCTGCACGTGAGTGGGTGAGGCTGTGGGTCCTGGTAGTGGCACGTCGCCACTCCTGACATGTCGTGGGAACCACCACGGTCTCGACACCTGCAGAATTTGTTTCGGGACAGCATGTGTGATACTGGCTGGACATGTCCGTATATATATATATATATATATATATATATATATATATATATATATATATAGGCAATACGAGGAGGATACAACAGTTGTAGTATCATCGTGTAAAGTGGTCCAGTTGTGAACAGCAGGACGTCAGGTGATGGCAGGGGTTTTGTCAAAATGAAGTTCTTGTCAGCTTTAAAGATTTTCGAGGATTAGTTGGCGGCCGTCCAGTATGTTGGGCGTGCCAGTAGCGAGCAGCCGCCGCCTCTACCTTGATGCGCCGTGATGACTTGCCTCCAGTGTGATGTTTGTATGGTGTCGTGAATGATAAGTCTGGCATTGTAGTATGGCTCACAGTCTCTCAAACGTCCCTTACCACTTAGGGGGCCAAACCGTGCGACTCACGGGTATAATGGGCTGACCTTTGATCCTACCCCGTAGGAATTAGGTCATGTCACAACATGAAACCAAAGATCATAATGTGCTCAGGTTTAGTGGTAGGAGGCCGAACTGGGCCAGTGTGTGCCTGCTGTCCCTACTGCTGCCATGCCCCTTACAACAGTTGACGGACGGGCATAACCTGCCACTGATGAAGTTCTTATGACTTGATGTTGTCTACACCGACACACACACACACACACACACACACACACACACACACACACACGCCGACATCAGTGTTTCATGTTTTCTGAACCAGTTTTTCAGTACCATGGTTGCAGGTGACCATTACATCGGTTTTAGGATTTCCTTTTCTCCTGCTGGCACATTTACTGTATTTTGGTGCCTGCGTCACACTCTGGGTGATGGTAGAACTTGACTAAATTCGCTAAACAACCTTGTTCCAGACTGAAGATGTCTCGTTACCTCTCGCCCCAGATTTTCCTCCAGAGTAAATGTATGAACGAGTATCGTTCAAGCAACAGAGACACGTGTGCTCCGGACAAATTTTGAATTTATTGTATTTATTCATATCACTCTGACATTAGATTTGTCGTGGGATTCATTATCTTGTGTTTGGTTAGGAATTGCTTAACTACTAAGTTTCGAGACGAATGAAATATTTCCGAGGCAGTACGAACCAGTGAGGCAGGCAGTAGTCACCATGGATGACGTGGGTGACGTCTGGGACGGTGATCCCACACGGTGCACGAGAACCTGAATCGGTCACCACCACACGAGAGGACTCCCTGAGAGCCACCGACTGCCTTCCTGCCCACACACATCCTGCTCCTGGATCATAGTGTTGCACCTCTGTGTTAACAAGATAAAGCAGAACACCATTTGGTGACAGTGAGATCACTAGGTGCTGTGAACCAGGTGACCTCTGGTGTCTGCGCAGTAAAAGGTTCAGTCTCCCTGCACTTCTGCTGCTTCGTATTCTCAGTTTTGACAGACATGTAAACCAGAAGCCTCAACTTTAATTATTTGCAAGTGATACTTGTATAAGTATGAAAATCGTATCAGAAGACACTGAAGGACTGTAATTGGACAAATTCGTCCCGTGAACCTCTGAAATGACTTGCTGTTAATTGAAGATGAATCTTAACTCCCTTGTCCTTGTTAGAATGAAGAAATGAAAACTAGTACAGAATCCCGGACGCATACAAACACTGTTCATCACGAGAGAAATGCTAAAGAGATTTACACTATATAATCTGATAACCTTACCGTCATTGGTCACATAACACAGCAGATCGACTCTACATGGAACGACTGAAGGTACTGGAGCAGTGCACCAGAGTGTGGATAGGAGGGATGTGGTCATCGTGATCATCGATGAAGGTGTAGATCACATCAGGTCAAGTTAAAGCTTTTGCTATGTTGGTAGATCACCTGGTCACCAGCTTACCTTTGCTCACCAGTACCACTATGGTGCCATCACCAAATACAGTGTATCATCAGCAGAGAAAAGATGCAGGTGGGGTGATGGTGGCGGTCTGCGTGGTGTCAGAAGGGAAAGTCCGAAGCTTTCTCTTATCTGTCATTAGTGTGAGCAGGAGAGGCAGGGAAAGGGAGGGTAATCTGAATGATAATATGGCTGGGAGATGGGTGGGTTGGGTACCCCAGGCTGCTGCCGTCATAACCGGCTGTCGCATCTTTATGCTTCACGGATTTCTCGGCCTTCATTTATTTCTGTCGCGTCTCGCGTGATATATTTGTTAGGTTCATGCAGGGGATCGATTCACTGAATTAAGGACGTTATTATGGCTGTGACATAGTGCACTAGAGTACCAGTGTCCTCCTGTGTGATTACTGTGTTTCATCATTTATCCTGACGCAGGTATGGCAAGTCTGCTTCTATTAAAGCGACAAGAGCCAGTGAGCAGGCAGCCCCCGGGCCACTACCCACCCGCTGAGTCTGTTCTCATTTGGCTTATATAGCGTGTGTCAAGCCGGACTTTCTCAGATGTACTGCCACTCACCCGTGCCTTGCCCCAGGACCGGACTCATAGAGAATTCTGTCTTCATAGAGAATTGCTGAGCGCGTCTTGCAGGGGCACTAATTATCCTCTGGACAAAAAATATGGCTTCTGGTATCATCTCCGAAATTTTAAACATTGCCTCACATCGCCCCACTTCATAAAGGAGAAAGCAACGTAATCCCTAAAAACTAGTGACCAGATATACTGTCGTCACATTTTGATCAGATTTTCAGGAGTCATAACATGTAAAATGACTTATCATGGAATCAAATGATATATATAATCCAGTACATTATGTATGGCTTTTGGATAGAAAAATCTTGTCTTTAGCAAATGTTATAAGACTCCGAACGAATAGAATGGTGATGTGATGAATACACTTTCGAAAACCTCTGATAAATGTGACTATGGTTTCATAGCAGACAAAATACTTAAGATGGGAATAACTGGTAAATTTGGAGGTTGGATATACGGTTTTTTAACTAATGGATCATAACATGTCGCTGTAGATAAGGTTAGTTCTACTGACATCATAGTTAAAAGTTCTGTTCTCAGGGAACCTTATTCCCGCACCTTCTGTTACCCATTCTAACATCTGAAATTGACGCAGACGCGGGTCATAGTTTCATAGTATCATATGCAGATGATACGATGACAAGTATGAATGTCTTATCCTAGCAGGGTACTGAAAAACTGCAAAAAGATAAAGGTAAAGTCGACGGCTGGGCCACCATGCTTTTTATATCTTCTAGAATGGGAAGAATGAAAAAAAATAGAAGTAACATTGAGTACCAGATAGACGCAAACACCATCATTTCACGACTGAACAATGTGAGAGACTGGAGTAACAGTGTCCGACGACTTTATCTTCAGTGAGCAGGACGAGGCAAGACCTTCCTCTTCCAAGAAGAGTTGATACAGAATCGTGCGGGAACCATAGATGACGCTCCTCAGGGTAATACTGCCATGAATACAACGCTGCTCCTCACTCACTAACATCACCTTTCATGGTGAGCCAAACTGCAGAGGCAGAATATAAGCAAAGATCTTTCACCGTCGGTATAATGTGGTAGATGTTCTGAATCACCGGGAACGGCTGAGATCACGGAAGTAGTACTTTCTGCAGCGCAAATGGGAATTCTCACTTCTATAGTTTGTATACTCTTCCTGTGTAATTTTCAACTTGAGTAACGGTGAAGGCTGCAGACCGTGTGTTTCTCCGGGTCGTAAAGTTACTTTTAATGCTATCATTGCCATACATTGCTCCAGGATCGTGACGACCAAGTCATGAGTCACCCTGTATTTTCCTCTCAGAGCAACAAGACCACAATTTTGCTGAACTTTCAACGTTTCTGGATTAATTTTCCTTCTTGTGAATTTTTATTGTGATTTACTTTTCATATCTGTAGGAAACTTGGCGTCAGATGTGTAAACGTTGTAGTGGTCATGATGATTGTAGTGGTCATGATGATTGTAGTGGTCATGATGATTGTAGTGGTCATGATGATTGTAGTGGTCATGATTATTGTAGTGGTCATGATGATTGTAGTGGTCATGATGATTGTAGTGGTCATGATTATTGTAGTGGTCATGATGATTGTAGTGGTCATGATGATTGTAGTGGTCATGATTATTGTAGTGGTCATGATGATTGTAGTGGTCATGATGATTGTAGTGATCATGATGATTGTAGTGGTCATGATGATTGTAGTGGTCATGATTATTGTAGTGGTCATGATGATTGTAGTGGTCATGATGATTGTAGTGGTCATGATGATTGTAGTGGTCATGATGATTGTAGTGGTCACGATGATTCTCGAGAAGACATACGGTAGGATCTGGTTCGTTCACCGCTAGAAACTCTCCTGACCGCCAGTCTCAAGCGTCGTTCTGAGGACAGACCTGAAAACCTAATACTTCCTACTTAGTTCCCTCGCTGAGGAACCATCACCATGGGATGACCTTACCTTTTCCTTCAAGTGCGTTATACAGTCATGTCTCTACACTCCGAGATCGATATCAAACTTAACGTTTACCTTGCTCTATTTAGCATTCAGGCAGTTTGTGGCCGGGACGCGCAGACCTTTGTACCCTTCACAACCTTCCTGCTCAAATGCGCATAGTAGATAAATATTTGTCCTGTGAATTCCTAAAGTTTTCCACTGGGCCACCCATAATGTTTAACGCGAACAGTTACTGAGTTAAACAGTTTCGGCCGCCGGATGATAAAACTGTTTTCTCTTACTGTATTTATGGAACCTTTTCCCTTCAGTAAGTTATATTTTTGACGGGTTTCCTGGGAGACCCAACTTAAGTATAAAGTGCAGGTCCTGTCGTGGTACATCTTGGTGATTGAACGTTTACTGTGTGTTGTGTGTGAGCTTTTGCATTAATTTCTAGTTTCACTTTTCCTGTTGAGCAAAGTTTTAATGGGAGAGAAGTGAAACAGTTACAGTAAAAACGCTGAGTTTCCATTTAAACTCACATTAAAAGTGTAAAGTTTAATTTGCAATGTAGGATCATAGATAAGAAAAACATTAAATGTTTCCAGTAAAAATGTTTACCGTAGTTTCACCCTTAAGAAATGCACCCTTTAAGAAACTCCTCTCTTGAGAAATTACTTTCTTTTTTATAAAAACAAGTGAAACATCTGAAATAGGTTCTAAGATGAAAAAACAGAATGATAGATGAAATAGTTTTTCAGGAAAATTGACGACTTCTGGGACAAGACGAAGAATAAGATTTGAAAAGATCGCAAATATGACTTTTCCTCTTGGAAAATCTTGAAAGGCTGGTTCCCAATTTACACTAAAGAATAGTTCCCTCTTGGCACGACAGACATGGAAGAATGCAAAAGATTAACATTGGAATAAAATTGTGCCGTAAGTTTAGCTAGACAAAACGCTGTAAACATCCAGGAACCAAATACACTGTGGACTGTACAACGAAGAAATCTGTATAGAACATTGAGAGGTGCTGACACACCTGACCTGAGCAGTCAGGTTATAGTGGGTACGGAGGGCTGTGGGGGTGCGGCCTCCAACAGCAGTAGACTGAGCACAGGAACAATACATCAGCTGTGGAGATGGGAGACCTCCGAAACCATGGTAGAGTGTACATTAAGTAAAGAAAATACACTTGGTGTAGAGGGGACAGGGAGCATGAGAATGGCTGAGTTATTAAGGGAAAAAAGAATTGTTGAATCATAGAGGAGCGAGACTGTGTGTGTGTGTGTGTGTGTGTGTGTGTGTGTGTGTGTGTGTGTGTGTGTGTGTCTTAAGATGGATGTGTAAACTACATCTCATTACAGAAGGGTTTGAGACAGAAGTGCAAGTATATGTTTATGTGTGTAGGGTGAGGTTACTTTGTTTGTGTGGATGTGAGGCTCCAGTTGTATGGACAGAGTTGAGGAGAACTTATTTGGTTGGATGGAGGGAGGGATAGTATGTCCGTGTGTGTGGGTGAGGAGTGAGGTGGTAGTGAGCGTTGGGAGGTGAGGCTTGTAGACTGTGGTGTGCAGAAAGAGGGTGGGAGTGTGTTGACACAGACGGTGTGTGTGGAGGACGTGCACCCTGCCACCCGCCACGCTCGCTCACAAAAGTTCAGGCACTGTTGGAAGATTTTTTTCGTTTTTTATACTTTTCTCTCTATGTATCTATCTGCCTATCTATCAGTCTGTTTATCTATGTATCTACCCATCTGTCTATATATATATATATATATATATATATATATATATATATATATATATATATATATATATACTCTCTCAACCACGCTCTTTTTATTTCCACACATCTCTCTTACCCTTACGTTACTTACTCGATCAAACCACCTCACACCACACATTGTCCTTAAACATCTCATTTCCAGCACATCCATCCTCCTGCGCACAACTCTATCCATAGCCCACGCCTCGCAACCATACAACATTGTTGGAACCACTATTCCTTCAAACATACCCATTTTTGCTTTCCGAGATAATGTTCTCGACTTCCACACATTTTTCAAGGCTCCCAAAATTTTTGCCCCCTCCCCCACCCTATGATCCACTTCCGCTTCCATGGTTCCATCCGCTGACAGATCCACTCCCAGATATCTAAAACACTTCACTTCCTCCAGTTTTTCTCCATTCAAACTCACCTCCCAATTGACTTGACCCTCAACCCTACTGTACCTAATAACCTTGCTCTTATTCACATTTACTCTTAACTTTCTTCTTCCACACACTTTACCAAACTCAGTCACCAGCTTCTGCAGTTTCTCACATGAATCAGCCACCAGCATATATATATATATATATATATATATATATATCATGTAATTACATGAATTAACCTCATTACTGAAGAACTACTTTCATAAAATGGACTCATGTTCCACACTATACTCATGTCACTAACATACGGAGCTGAAACATGTACATTTTGCACCATTAACATGAGTAGATTGGTAACAGTGGATATATAGTTCATGAAAATCATCATCATGGGCAAACCAAAATGTTGTGTAGAATACAACTTGAAGAAATTAGAAAGAATAAACATGTGCTTCCAGTAACTGCAAGATTTGAAGAAGCAAAGTTAAGATGATTGGGACATCTGGAGAGAATTGATGAAGAAAGAAATTATAGAATAGTATTTCACTGAGAACTGATTGGAAGATGATCAGTTGGCAGAACTAGAGGGATTGGAGAGATTACAAATAGGAAATCTCTTCATCAGGATGGAAGAGGATGGGGTTCCCATGATGGGTAGAATGGCAGCAGCGATACCTCCAGCTGACAAGCTGTAAGCCTACGTGGCAGGGAAAGTAGTTATACATATGTTTGAAAGTAAATTTTCTTGTATTATTGGAAAAAAGGGAAATTCGTGTTATGCCTACGTGTAATCTTGTTTATAACTTGTGATAATAGTTTGTCGTAGTGTGACTGTATGACACACGTTAAAGCGAGAGGTCAGTGTTTGTGGCACCACTGAGAGCAAGTGAAGGACGTTCTGCTTTGAAGCCATCCCTCCCTGTGTTGGTTCTGGTTTAGTGTAAATACACTGTGATCGACTCATCTTCCTGTTAGCAGGGAGTTGAAGTTCGAGTAGGTTTACTCCCAGTGTACTGGAGATGTGCGTGTACAGTAATATCATAGTGCTCAGAATTGATTTTTACAAAGTTATCATATGTTGAACTTAGTCTTTTTTCATCTGTATTACTTCATGAAGTACCTATATTGTGTGATCAACTCGTTTATCACCTGTCATTGAATTAAACTAAAGCTTTACATAGTGGTTACATACAAATTGGAAATTTGCATGTGATATTCTCATAGCCATAGATTTTTTTTTTACACAAAAATAACATGTTAGTCATGTTTTAGCTGTATTATTAAGTATGATATCTATTTTGTGCAGTCAACTTTTTTGACAGTTGTCATAGCACTGAAATAGAAAAAAATAACCAGATTTTTTTTTTTACATACATATTGAAAATGTGCGCGTGATAAATTGGAGGCCATAAATGAATTTTCCCAAACGTTACCATGTGTTGAACATAAATACACTTCCCAGATCTTTTATTGTCACCAGTAAAAAAAAAAAAAAATGCATGAATGTTTTTAGATTTATTTGCTTGGTACTACAGTCACAATAGTTGTTACATTCGCTTCCAGCCAATTACGTAGACATTGGTGATGTTCATCATCTTCCTACACGCCAATCTTTTGTTCATTCTGGTCCTGGGTTAAAGGTTTGCTTCACTGTGTCTTCATGTGTGTAAATTATATACCGTATGTGTTTTATACATTTGGTTTCAATATAATATTTTTATATATGATTTTTCTGTCCCTACTGTGTGGAGTGTAGATGAAGGCATACTGCTAGTGGTTGTCCGTGTGTTCGTTCATGTTGTGGAGATGTGTGCAATCAGATCCTGTTTATGGTTCTCAGAGGATTGTATTGAATTTGCAGATGTGTCCCACATAATGGAGGTATGTACATGCGATATTGGGGTGGCTGTAATTGAAATTTGAATGTGTTAAACTTTGTCTTTTCACTTCTTATTGCCTTATTTTTCCTGTAGGTCTTGTTGCTACTTGTGGTCATATTCTTCTGCGCAGGTGCACTGACACACTGCTTGAAATACTGTTCAGGATGTTGCTGGAGAAAGGCAGAGTGCCTATGGAGTGGAAGAGGGCAAACTTCATACCTTTTTATAGCAAAGGAGACTGGGAAGAGGCGCTGAGCTGTAGACCGGTCTTTCTGACGTGTGATCTTTATGGTACGTGAAAATTTAATGAGAAAGCAAATGTATGACTTCTTGGTGAGAAGTTACTAGAGTGAGACAGTGTGGTTTTAAGGAAAGTTCATGTGTAACGAACCTCTTAGATTTCCATCGAGAGAATGCGGTTTCTTTTAAACACATGAGAAGACTGCGTGGATTATTTGTATCTTGGGTCACTAAACAGGAATGAGGGGGAGACTCATTCAGTGGGCCCACAACTATCAGAGTGGAAGACAAGAAAGTGTGCTTGCCAGAGGAGCCTTCTCGATATGGGTTGCGATCAGCAGTGGAGTACCACAAGGTTCTGTTCTAGGACCATTAATGACTTCTTGATTAATGTGATTAACTTGCCAGAAGGTACACGTTCGTACTTGGTTTGGTTGGAAGGTGATGGAAAAGTCATCGGGGAAGTGAAAAGCTGGAGAATTGTATCATCTTTCAAGGTGGAGTTGTACCTATCTGAGTTGGCTGGTGTGTGGCCGGCCACTCGTGACCACAGGACATTGCCAAGCATAATTTGTTGAGTCCCACCAGGTGGTCAATAAGTTCAATCCCGGGGTAGAGGAAGGTTAGGTAGGCAACGTTGGTAAGGCAACGAGCAACCTGTTGCAGCTACATAGTCTGTAGGAAGATGAAGACATGTACTGTTCATGAATTGAGAAATTGTGAGATATTTTGTGGGAGCATGAGGGTTAGTGGTTGTGGCTGGTGTTGTGGTTCACCTGGGGTGAGTGCTTTCATGCCACCCGTCACCATGTAACGTATGATGCACGTCTTGAGCACGGACATCGCCGCACCAACACCAGATCGCCTACTTGGTGGTCTCACGAAAAACAGTGATTGGCGGTCCAGTCAAGAAACGCGGGGACGCCTTGTTGTAATATTGGCCACCACTGTCGCTGAGGCATTATACTTAAGTGATCCCTTCACCAGGAGGAGAGGGAAGGGAGAGAGGAGGAATACAGAAATGAGGGAAGGAGAGAACAAAATTGAAATGATTATGGTAAGGAAAGGAGAGTAAGAAGGTAAAAGTGAAGAGAGAGAAAGTAGGTAAGAAGATTAAAGTATTCAAATATGGAGTCAAAGGAACTCAAGGATGTAGGAACCAGCTGATAGACGGACGATAATGAAAGGGAATGAATGAGGTAAGGTGTATGAGAAAGAAGGGGGGAAGGGGGGGGGAAAGAATGGTGTGTGATTATTACCTATTTGTACAGTACGGGGAGGGAGTTTACACTCATGGGTTCCTATCTTTTAAGCATTTCGACAACAACACAACTTTTTAGATTTATGAATGATACCTGCGTTTTTTTTTTTTTTTTTTTTGTGTGTGTGTGTGTCTGTATATGGACACGAGATCCTGGAAGGCATGGATCCCTGTCTTTTCTCGAAAGTAGTTTCCTGTTGACATGTGGTGATGCTGAGTGTGAGGCAGAGGCCCAAGGTTGTTTACCCCACTGCCTGCAGGCAGTATAAACACTGGACTGTTCAGTATTGATTACGTAGGCCTGCGGGACCCGACCTCCAACAGCCTCACTGAGCTTAGAAATAATGCGACACCTGAGCCTAAGACCGGGGTAGAAGCTCTTCGAAGCCATCGTGTGGTATACGTAAGGTGAGGTATAGCCCCACCATCATGTAATAGTACTAGTACAGTCACAACTTCTGCTATGTCGTGGTCGGCAAGGGTTGTTTTACGTCACCTTCATAGAGATATAATCACAACTTGTGTACTGAGCCACATTCATTGTATGTTTAACTGATGTTCACCTGCCTCGAGAACATATATGAACAGGGTCATCAGTTAGTATATATCTGGAACGTCTTATCTTGATCATGTGCTAAAGATTAATTTGTCACACAGTAAGTCCTGTTGTATAAAGCGCACAGGACGATATGTCTGAGGGTGTGATGACAGGCCGTGATGTACAGAGGTTGGTGGGTGCGTTGGGAGGGTAGCCAGAGAGCCGTCTTGCCACACCTTCTCTCCCCACACCACGCACACACCTTCCTACCACACTCACTCTGATCCTTGCGACCTCATCACGCCGAAACCACCATTACAAACTTCCTGATAGATAAGATATAATTTATTTGATTTAGAGACTTTCTTTGCATTATGATATTGTATTCTTATCAGAAGAATGAGATGTATGCCGCATTGTTTACATCTGCGGGTGAGGTAAGGGCACGGAAGGATGATGCAAGACGGGATAGTATTGTACCGTTAGTGAGGGTACACATGTTGTGCACCTGTCACCCACGGGCCGGGAGGAGGGAAGCTGGTACTGGGAGCGTTGACTGTACCCTCTCACACTACACACCGTTATCCCTAACACTACAAGTTTTCCCATGACGCTAAAGCATAAGACACTTATTGTAAAGATGCAAGAGTAACTGAGAAGCTGTGTGGGGGTCGGGATGTGTGTAACTAGGGTTGGAGTGTAGTGAGTGTGTGTGTATGTGTGTGTGTACCCGGAGGTCGTGTGTGTACGTGTGTGACGGTGGAGGTTGGTGTGTGTGAGCGTGGCCGGCCGGGCACAGTGCCCACACAGACTGCGGCTCACCAGCTTTTCGTGAACCAAATCTTTCCTGTGAATATTATTGCGGCCCGTTCCCCGCGTCCGCCCTGTGATGTACGGGGGAAGTAGATGTGCTTAGTGTGGCCTCGGTCATTACCAGAGATATACACAAGATTTAAAGGTGAGGGAGGTGTGTGTGTGCCACTCTGGCTGCCACTTGTCCGCAACGCCCACACTCCCTCTCTCCCTCACTTACCACACCTCAACTCTCTTACATTATAGAAGCTAACACAACCACTCTCCACTTGCTATTTTTTTATTATTAGGATTTTTAATTGCCCTTGTTTGCTGTCGATTTCCTCCCATTCTTTTCACATTGGTCCAGTTCTTATGGATATCAGGTTTGCTTATTATCTCCTTTATTAGAAGTGTCGTACCTGATGGTTCTTCTTGAAGGTGGGATTAATGACGCCCACCAGCAGGAAACACAGGAACTTCTCTCCTGTTATCATTGCTAAAACATGGTAGGTGTACAGGGAGCATGATAGCCGTATATGATGAAGGAGGAGGAAGGAGATATCAGAAAGATTAAGTTCTTACGCGGTTTGATCATTATGGAAGATGAGCTGTGAGAGGAAGGAGGGAAAGCGGGGCTTGAGGGTTAGGAGGGTACAGTGTTCGGGGATGGGTCTTCGTGGCTTCTCCAACCCCTGTCCCTTGTGTTGAGTCACCATATTAAGAATAAAAAAATCCTGCTGGTTGTGTGGTTTGGGTCAACAAGGGATGTTCAGAACGCCAGAAGAATGTGGTAGATGTGTGACCACAACGACACTCCCACACATCCAACAAACGCTTCCTATACAGGAGGTGAATACGTGTTGCAGAAATAAAAAGCTCCCTCAACGAAGGAAAGAAAACCTGTCAAATGAACTGGTGGACGTTGACCAAAAACCGAAAACTTGTACTAGACGAGAGAGAGAGAGAGAGAGAGAGAGAGAGAGAGAGAGAGAGAGAGAGAGAGAGAGAGAGAGAGGCAACCGACAGTGAAATATATATATATATATATATATATATATATATATATATATATATATATATATATATATAACATTGTCACGGCAGTAGCTTTGTAGTCAACCTAGCTGTTTGTCTTCCCCTCGGTGTTAATCGATGAATTGGGTGTCTGATTATGTTAGGATGTATATATCTATATCTATATCTATCTATCTATCTATCTATCTATCTATCTATCTATATATATATATATATATATATATATATATATATATATATATATATATATATATATATATATATACACACACACACACACACACACACACACACACACATAATGCAATTAACGCGCACTTTCATACAATACATAATACCATCCAACAACAAAGATTCGAACCCCGTATCATTTGTGTGTTAACATAGCCGAGTAAATAATATTCCCAGCTGCCACACAAGTGATACTGGGTTCCAATCCTTGCTGTTAGAGGGCGTTATGTGATATTTATCAGCTAACAAAACACGTTATGTCAAAAGTTTAGACTGTGATAGAATTCATACACTTATCATGAAGTAACATACATATATCATGAAGTAACATACACATATGAAGTAACATACACACTTCATGAAGTAACATACACATTTCATGAAGTAACATACACATATGAAGTAACATACACATATCATGAAGTAACATACATATATCATGAAGTAACATACACATATGAAGTAACATACACATATCATGAAGTAACATACACATTTCATGAAGTAACATACACATATCATGAAGTAACATACACATATCTTGAAGTAACATGCACATATCATGAAGTAACATACACATATCTTGAAGTAACATACACATATCATGAAGTAACATACACATATCATGAAGTAACATACACATATCATGAAGTAACATGCACATATCATATCATGAAGTAACATACACATATTCATGAGTACTGTATATAGTCATGTATTCAAGTTCATGGCATCCAATTTTATAGCGTGTTGACGAAACGTAAATAGAGAATTCTGCACACAAGTCCTTGCTTGTATATTTGCCACTCAGGAAATATAACTCACACTGAATGTCCCTTGTCATCAGTGTCCCGTGCATCAGTGTCCCGTGTCATCAGTGTCCCGTGTCATCATTGTCCCGTGTCAGTCCAGACTAGGTATGTTGTCTTCGTCTACTGATCGTCGTTGCTATGTATCCCTTTTTGTCTAATGCCTCAAACTGGACAGGAGAGTCATCCTTTTGGACACCAGAGCCACTGCTTGTTATTGTTAAGGCTGTAACCCTGACAGTCCTCAGGCAGGATATAAAGCACAGGGAAAGGTAACTAGGAATACTTTAACTTTGAAAGCATTTGTTTTCGCATATTGTTAAAACGGAGGACCACTCTTAGCAATGTGAGTTTGCTGGTAAATAATTTTGTGAAAACCGTTGGCTAGAAGACACGAGTAACGGTGCTTGTGTTGTTTAAATGTCCAACACTCAACTTACATCTGCAATGCTTTAGTGTTAGTTAACGATGGAAGGCTTGCGTTAATCACTGCGATTTAAATTTTCGTGTTTAGGAGTTGGCTTCCGAAACTGAGCGTCCTCATTGCAACTACAATATAAGGTAAGCTTCATTCTCTTCTGTCTATGAATTGTTAGGTGACGTTTTAGTTCATAAAATTTATGAAAGTATAGGAAATCTTCATTATTTTCAGGGATAGTTTGACCTGCTACAACTATAGAAAGGTTACGTCGTGGTTAATTTGCCGACATGGCGGCACCGGTGGGTCATTTGATGTGGCGATTATTTCATTTTCAACATAAGTTTATTTTGTCTTTCACGGCCTCTGGATTGCCTTTAGTAGGCTAGGGTCGGGGAGAAGAGTCCTTCGGCTGAGGGTTCTGATGCTTCGTTAAGGTTGTTTGATGTGACTGTTTCAAGATTTACGAATGGTAGAAATCTATACTAGGCCTGTTGGGCCATGCGAGGCAGTTCCACTTTACACATACTCTCATTCATGTAACCATCCAACTTCACCTTTTCTATAGCTTTTGCACTTAATATATCCCTCAAGGTAACTTCTTCCACTCATCATCAACTGTGTTTCCAGACCAATGCTTTCCTGTACCTGTGTTAAGTGTAGATATATCAAGTTGAAAACCGCTTATTAAAAATGAATGAGTCTTGGTTGAGAAGATTTGTCTGAGAGGTTGATGTTATTTATGTTGTGTTATGTGAGGCCGGTGTGGCGAGGCGGGTCTCGGGAGAGTGTATACTGTCCAACTTTATCACGAGAGTGAACTCCTTGGTTCCCAAGGGAAATTAAATATTATATTAAGCCGCACTCAAGACATTGCCAGGTCTTATGTGCTCTGACATAAGCAGGAGTTACCTTCGTCCCAGACTTACCTACTCTGTAGCAAGATTGCTTATTCCTTTCGCTCCTTGATTTCGCTGTTAAGTACAACTAAGTTTCATTTGCATCCAAGTAGTGTGTTTCCAGCGTTGGTAGGAGGATATGTCTCCCAGGATCCGTCACAAAGCCTACTGTACACTGTACGTTTCAAATACTTTCCTTATCGAACCTTCTCCTCGGTTACGCCTCTCGCCATTTTCGAAACCGAGTCTGTCTGTGCTCATTCTTCGTATAATTATCGTCCCCGTTTCAGCTATGCATGTGCAGCTGTCATATATATATATATATATATATATATATATATATATATATATATATATATATATATATATATATATATTATTTATTTATTCATTCATTATTTATTTTTGGTACACAAGTGAGTAGGAGGGTGAGTGTGCTCACATCAGTTAGACAGCTGTGCACAGACCTCGGTAAGCTGAAGGTTTGTAGGCCAGCAGGCACGGAGTCAAGCACTCGGGCTGGCAAGCAAGTAAATAGACACAGACGAAGTGAATCAGGGAAAGTAGCATATTCTGGAGCAGCGCCGACCAATCAGACCAATGGGCCGGGTTCATAACATAATGGACGCCTTCCTTTTACGGGCCAGGAGCACCACTTATTCCCTCGACACCTGCCGCTATTATTGCAGTCAGCCTCCCTCACCCAACATTTACACTGTCTCCTCCTCGTTCTTAATACTCAGTTATTTTAAGCATAATTCTTGGTTATATGAAGGAACACGCCAGCAGAAGAGAAAGAAAAGTGTTTTTGTTCAATTATTTTTGTATAGATATGTTGTTTGGTTTTCTTTGTGTCTTTGTGAATATATATATATATATATATATATATATATATATATATATATATATATATATATATATATATATATATATATATTATATATATATATATGTGTGTGTGTGTGTGTGTGTGTGTGTGTGCTATGAATTCTAGATATCTGAGTATAACCGTGGTACAGAGGTGGTTATTGGAGATGTGAGTACAGGATTATGATTAATGAAGATAGTGCCAAAGGCTTGGACAGAAGGAAGTCTGGATAATGCAGTTTGATTAAAAGCTGTTGGTTGGAATACTGAATAGATATTATCATTTATAGATGTAATGGTTCAAGATTGCGTTGTGGGAATATGATCTCAGTATGCCGCAAGGTAGATATGGAATCTTGTGCTAAGGAAAACTGTGTTTGAGATTAATAACATCATGAAAAATGGAAACATTCATGTGAATGTCAAAATTACTTCAGTAATGCTAGTTGGGTCAGGCAAGGCTGAGTACATTTATCTGGGTAGAGAAAAGTTCGACGGATGGGTGGCGCATTGCTGGATCCTGACGGAGGCAAGTGACACATTACGCTGTAAAGTGGTGTTGAGGCTGGTGTAATATTGATACTGAACAGTAGATAAGTGGTTGATGAGTGAGGCGAGTGCAACAGCCTAAGCCAGGTATGTGTGTGTGTGTGTGTGTGTGTGTGTGTGTGTGTGTGTGTGTGTGTGTGTGTGTGTGCGTGTGTTTAAGATGGTTCAACCTAGGTTATGTGTATCATGCTGAGAATGTCGTGGAAGCACAGGGGTACATTTAACTCGGAGAGTCCCCGTTAATCCAGTCTTAGATGCCGGTACAGTCAGTGCCACAACCTTGGCACAGGCCAGAATTAGCTTCAAGTTAGGAGCGAATTTCCTCCTGTCCGTTGTGTACACGTAGCTAAGGCTTCATATTCCGGGAGGTACAAGCTCATGCATGATATTTACGAGGGTGTACACCCTTGTAATGGGAGTGGCCAGGTATGGGGTAAGTTGGCTGAGGCTTTGGTTGTTGGTTAACGAGTAGCGGCCACGCGCACGACGCCCTGGTATGTAGTCTCCTG
Source organism: Panulirus ornatus (assembly GCF_036320965.1). Taxonomy (NCBI): domain Eukaryota; kingdom Metazoa; phylum Arthropoda; class Malacostraca; order Decapoda; family Palinuridae; genus Panulirus; species Panulirus ornatus. Next base: position 3,052,510 of record NC_092244.1, on the reverse strand, counting down.
GGTACACTACACCTGTCTCAGGTTATCGTCTTCACACCTTCAGCCTCCTGGCTTAGCACGACGGGACGATATTTCTTGCTCATGATACGATGGATGTGATGGCCGGGGTCAGGTCAAAGGTCATGCCAGCATATCCAAGGGTCGAAACGTCGTGTTTAATGAACATTAAGAATATTTAGTCCATTTGCGATGTTCAGGTCCACCAAGGTCGTACCCGTGCTATCGTTGACCCTCCCGTCACTCAGCCGTCACACTCCTGCCGGGTCGAAAACAACGTCAGAGAAACCGATGATCCGGAATGTGACGTCATATGATACCACTCTGATGTTGATCTCCCAGCATGTAGTGGTTGTTGATCTCCCAGCATGTAGTGGTTGTTGATCTCCCAGCATGTAGTGGTTGTTGATCTCCCAGCATGTAGTGGTTGTTGATCTCCCAGCATGTAGTGGTTGTTGATCTCCCAGCATGTAGTGGTTGTTGATCTCTCAGCATGTTGTAGTTATCAATACAATTTCCATTGTTACTATAAAGTATGCTGGCATGCGGCGCTCTCACTGGCAGGGATACAGTCCTGTCCTCGTAGCATTACTTACACCTTCACTGTAGTGTTGTGTGTGTGTGTGTGTGTGTGTGTGTGTAACAACATGACACCAATAATGAAGTACCGTTGCCGTTCGTTCTGATGATATCCCTCACTGTGTGTTTCTGAAGAACTTCACATCTTGTCTATCGCCATTTTAGTTGTATCTTTCGATGATTCATCGTTGCCATCTTGATAGAATTGTGCACTTGATAGTGAAGTTAAGATTGTAAAATAGATTAGAGGTGTTTCATTTGTTACTGGTGTTGTTATGATATTTAAATGTTTTGGGCTTTTAATTAGGCTTTTCTGTAACAAATTATTATAGTACGGAGAGGGAGTAATACAATCTGGGACCACATACCCTGAACTTTCCCATCTGATATCATACAACTTTTTAAATGTTTATGTGCTGTCAGCATTCACAGTTTTACCACTAACTGTACTCTGCTGTGTAGCAGGCAATTAACACGTTAAAAAAATTGAAAGGGATTATGTTATAACATGTTACAATACACTGATGTAAAGTGATTAGATCGTGTCCATAGGTCATATGAAGACATGAGTGTATTGATATTCACGTTTTAAGATTATGGGAAAAAATTGGCAATTCTTCGACTTTCGGTGACCTTTCTATCTGTGAGCAGCTCTTACATATGTGGTCCATTTGGCCTAAAATATCTCGTGAAGGGGGACCGCTAACCTCATTATTCTTGCCCCCACTACCTTCATCTCCAGGTGGGGGCTTCTCCTTTGTTTCCTCCATCACGGTATGGGTGTTTATGGCTGGGAGCTGGATAGGTTTATTGTGGTTGTGGAGGATGTCAGGTGTTATGTAACCCGATGATGGTACTTTAGAATAGTAAGAGTTCTCACTTGGTTATAGCCTCTTACGTGATGGTGAGTGGTTACACTGGGGTGGCTGTGATGAGGTGGATGGCTACAGCCCTCACTAGTGTAGTAGTGATGGTGGGAGTGGCTGTGTTGCGGTACACACCGCTACAGCTCTTCATGAGGGGTAGTATCTGGTCACACCGCCGCCGTGCCAGCTGTGCACAAGTACAAGCATAGACCACACTTGGTCGACGTATTGGCATCCTTTCACAAATTCATGGTATCCTGACGGTACATTGGCTATTCACGTTAAGCCTTACTCAGGATATTTTATGGTACTTTAAGTATTGCGATTTAGATTTTTTTCAGTTTTGCACAACATAGAGACATATTGTTGTGCCCTATTCCAATGTGTATCTTGATCTGTACACCGTGTCTCATCACTGAGTGATTGGATGTGGTCCAATTTTCTATCGCATAAACCCCATACAATTTCGTCTTTTTGATTAAAAGCTTTGGATGTCCTTGATTAGATATGAAGGTTAGGTAGGATAAGAGTTTCTTTGGCGTATTTTTGATTTTAGACGGAAAATGTACCCCAGATAATACATGCAAGCCAGATATCTACACAAACGTAAGTCTTGGAAGTTGGAGTGAAAGGTGGTCAGAAGGTCTTTGTACGAAATACACTATACGTGTAGGATAATGGATGTTGAGCAGTTGTACACTGCAGAGTACATGGAGGGTTCTACATGCCATTTTGGGAGTTCATATCATCAAGTCGTGTGTGCTGAAGTGTTACTGAATACGGTATTTGCGCACACACTAGTGACAGGCGAATGAATTTATACCTGACTAATATTTGGGTATCTGGGGTCAAGGATCAAGGTTTTAAGGCTGTGTGAGTTGAGATGATGCTAAATAATTGCGCACTCAGTACCTCAGGGGAGGCTGAGTGGATGATAACCAGACATGTAGTGCCACAGATGCAACATAACAGTTTTGATAGTTGATTTTTGGACGTCATGTGTCAAGGTCATATGTAATATATGTTACCAGATGTATGCATGTTTTGTATCTGAAACCTTGGTGAATAGGTACAGGCCAGTGCTGACGTGAAATAGTGAAAGGTCAAGGTTATATTTGTGTGTGTGTGTGTGTGTGTGTGTGTGGGTGGATGGGTGGGTGGGAGGGTGGGGGTGGGGATTATGCAGAATTACATGCAGTGGAAACATGTTTTACAAACACATTTTCTTCTTTTACGGGACTAATCTAAAAAAAGCCCGCTCGCCGTTGTATCGGGTGATACATGTGTGAGGCAAGAAGACCCTTCGTGATGTAATGATCTGATGATGCAATGGAAATGTGATTGGTATACTCAGTGTACGATCAAGCTTGAGTGTTTCTAGGTATATGGCGTTAAGCTGGTTCGCGGAACGGTCGGGAAGTGTGGGCACATGTCATGTATCTACTGAACACCTTCAACATGTTGTTTATGTCTACCGGGTCTGCCATAAGAGGTGGGGTGGGACGTTGCTGGATCTTCCGATCCTCCAGAAGTCATCATGTCCACTCGTGCTTTACCCGAGTGTGGAAGTAATTAATGTCATGGCCATTGTATATATCTTGTTGTATAGTGGAAACTGTGTAATTCCATGGTTCTTAATGGCGTTACAGGTTATGAAGTACACACAACTGTATATAAAGTGTATATTAGTCAAGATCCTCTGTAGAAAACCTGAAAATTGTGATAGTATTTAGTCTGTCGGTATTCACTGTAACACCCGGGTTGGGCATATATTGTTGATGACAGTGACACATAGTATGATACTGCTACACAGGTGTGAGGGTCGGGGATGATGGCAGACGGTGTTAGCGACGCTGACACAACCACTACCGCCTCTTGTCTTACCTCCCATACTTGCTCTGCTTTGTCTCTCCCCTGTGTGGAACTCGTGTTATCTCTGACCTATGTATACCATCTGACGTACAGCGCACTTGTACCAGAGTTCCGTCAGGAATGACACGTCGGAGTTTCGTTGAGTAAATATTAGGGAATCGTAAGTGTGTAGGTTTTTGGGATGTGTAGGTTCATAAAGTGTGGTTGGAAGGACGAGTCATGCGCCGGAGAAAGTATTTGAACTCATCCAAGTGGGATATTGAGGTCACGTTTCGATTTTTTGTGGCCTCTGGTAAAGGTGTTGATCAGAGCGTTCCAGGGATGGTGGGTTGGCTTCGGCTATGGGGTCTTGGCTCTGGGTCGACACAGCATGTGTTGGATCGATTTATGAGAGAATTAATTACATAATATTGCTCTACATACTGAGACGAATATCCTGGGTTCTCCCAGCCCGAAGTCTTCTCTGTTCCAGAAAGGCAACTTTAATCCCGTGTGTGTACATGGCGTCTTGGTACCTGACTCCTAAAATATTGAGGTTTACTCTTAACCAGACCTAATATTGAACTTGCTTTTCTGTTTCCATGACGGTGATATCCCTGGCTGGTTCATGGCGTCACTTTAGTGAGTGTTATCATCGCGTCTCCTCTTACCCATTGCTCCTTACCACCACACTAAACACCTCCCACCTACCACCGCCATGTCCTTACCTCTTGTGTTCCTACATCAGATGTATCAGCTTCAGTTGTTTATAAGTAACGATATCAAACATTGACAGATAAGTAAAAGAAAATATACTCGAATGTTTTGCAGACTTCACGAGAGTGGCTAAAATGATAGAATGATCAGAAAAACAGAATGCAGAAAGTTTTGAATATGATTGATAAGTGGATTTAAAAAAGGAAAAATTTGAGGAGATATGTGTTGGAGTGATCAACAGTTTATCAGTGATGCCCTCTAAAAGGACCGGTCCAGGACCGGTAAAGTATGAGAAACTTTAAGGAGTACACCAATAAGACAGTGTTGAAAAGCTGAGTAATGAGTGCTATGATTATAAGAAAATTTAGGATAAAGCTGATAATGTAGTTGTTCGTCATATACAATATGCAAAATGAACACAACTGCGTCGTATGTATGGTCATAAGCCAGACCAGCTCAAGTAAACAAGTTAGAATACAGAAATATTTCACAAGCAGATTAAAGGCAAGGAAACTTATGAACTGCCATGAGACGTAAACATCTCAAACTCGACATCCCAGAGAAAAGGGAAGAGACACATGATGATTTATACGTGCACAACAGCAAACTGACGGTATGGCAAGTAATGTGCTGGGCCTAAAAGCGTCTCAGCAAAGAAGAAATAGAATAATGGAGTTTGTAGTGATCCTCTGTAATATACCAGACTTATCATAGGAAAATATACGAATCTCCCAGAAAAATAGGTAAAGAAATTGAATGTTCCACCCATGAAGTATGAGTGGAATGACGACAGAAACGGTTACATGATACTTGATATGTGGCTAAAAACAGTTCCAGATTAACCCAGGGATGGATGATATATATTGAATACACACACACACACACACACACACACACACACATGCACTCGCGTCCTAAATAGATCAAAAGAGACCTGAGTGTGAAAACTGTGTGCCATCATTGGTCAGACAAATTGGTAATCTTGCCAGAGGCTGGAAATGTGAGGTTGGTAATTGATGTTACATGGCGTTATGAAGAGGATGGTGCGCCGTAGTGGCGGCTTCAGCCTTCCCACTAATGGGAGAAGTTTGCCCACGGTGGACCAGGAGGATCTCACACGGGAAACTTTGGTGATACATCACATGAGTATTGAAGGACACTTAAGGACAGTAGTAATGTTGAGAGACGGGCCAGACATGGTTATGATGATTAGCATGTACTATCGTCTTGATCTGTGGGCTGCGTCACGTTGCATTTACCAGATCACTCGTTTCTATATCCCTCCTCGTTGATACTTGTCTGATGAGGTGTTTTTGATTTTCTTCGACCTACAAAATGCTATGTACCTTTATGTTCGTCGTGCTTCTGAATTTATATTTTATTGTCATTAAGCGAAGTCACTTCATAAACTTGCTCTTTATCTCCTTCAGTACACCATTACGACCCTGAAGCACCAAGTTACGACCCATGGGTACATTAGCCTGGCCTTTCACCTGATCCTTAAGGAAGTGGCCATCATACCCAAGTATCGTGCTCAAGTATCGCAAGGTCGTTCTTCAGGTGTAACGTCGTGCTTGTCTGATGCTATCGTGCTCGTGTCGTACCGTCGTGTTCGTGTCGTATCATCGTGCTCAAGTGTCGTACCGTCGTGTTCGTGTCGTATCATCGTGCTCAAGTGTCGTACCGTCGTGTTCGTGTCGTATCATCGTGCTCAAGTGTCGTGCCGTCGTGTTCGTGTCGTATCATCGAGCTCAAGTGTCGTACCGTCGTGTTCGTGTCGTATCATCGTGCTCAAGTGTCGCACTGATATAGTGTGGGCCTTGATTGTGGCATCTAGTGACTGGTATAACCTTAGCAACTCACTGCAGGAGTGTCCGCTGCAGCCACAACACGGGAGGCACTTTTTGTTCGTGTTCTCATTAGTGTGGAAGGTAGCAACAATTTCCTGGGCTGGCCAGCAGTTTCTCCTCCCGGAAAATGTTGATGAAAAGTTTATTTGTGAATTGTTGGTGGTATGTTTGAGGTATTGGAATAAACGGAGTGGCGTCAGGTTTACATAGACCTTTTTGAAGGTGTTCGTTTGAATGAATAGTGGGGTGGCTTACGTAACTAATGGGTTTCACATGTTGGAGGTGGTAAGGTATAAGTCTCTCAAAAGAATAGAGAAAGAAGCATGTGAATGGCGGTGAGAGTTAAAAAGTGTTCGTGTGTTTGTGTATACATATTACATCCCTCGGATGATCGTATGATTCTAGTCTTTTTATCTCTAGCTTAATTGGGTAGTTTGTTCGTTAAATTCAGGTAAACCAAAGATTTTGCTTTTTCAAAATGTTTGGTGATATCAGTTTTCACATCCTTGGCCATAGCCTTCCATGTTCCTGTATGTTTTGACCAGGATGGTCGGCTGTGCTGTGTGGAGACATGTTCTATCTGCTCTATGTCGTACGTAAGGAGGTTGATGACCGGGCGTGTGGAGTCCTACCTAACGCAGTCTCGTCAACTTGGAAACTGAAAACTTAGATAGTGACCATGTGTTTCAGTTGGCCATCGCAGATAACGTAATATTCATCGGTAAACGTGTTTTTCTCCACAACGGAAGGAAAGAAGAAATCAGATCACAGACGCCGGCATACAATACAAATACTGAATTAATCATAACACAGAGGAGAGAGGGAATGTACTGGCAGATCAAGTAGCCAACTTTCCTAAGAAGATTGTTAGACCGTCAGATGGATAAGAATGTGCAGGTTTACATCTACATTAAATTAAGGGTGCTGTAGAAAACGTGAGGTAAAATATCGCTGGTTATCCAACATATTCATGAAGAACATGGTGTACAGGGAACACGCTGATGTTAGATGCAAAAACCAATGTCAAGGACCCACGTCTGTCCCTCCTGCCACCAGCGAGAACAAGGAACACCACGTCCAGCTCCAGTGTACATACTCGGCAAGTTAGTGAGGACACACTCGGTACTTGTCACATGGCTTGGCTTGCTATATATAACCAGTAGCAAAAATATCTCAAAGTTGAGTGTAAAATGATCATGTTTGTTCTAGATATTTTCATTTTGCATAGCAAACGTTGTAGTTTATCCTACTCTTTCAGTTTTCCGTAACTTAAATAAATTTTTGTTGGCAATATCCGCAGGATAGATGGAAAACATTAAGCTTATGTGTCATGTAAATAACATTGCGGAATGAACCTGTGATGGTCTGCTCCGCCCAGGGTCGTTACCTTTGATTTTCATATTAAATCTACGACTGGCTTCATGGCATCCGTGATCCGCTTCTCCGGTCGGTGGAATTTAAATGTAATTCGTCCTTCCCCAAGTGTTTGTTCACCATCCTGTCGTTAACTTATTCTTCATTATTACTTTATACAATGAGAATATGATCATTGTTGTAAAGTGCACGAATAATTACCTTTATTGTCGGAATGACAAAAATAATGTTCCTGTCGCTATTATTAAGATTACCGAAGTTTATCTTTCACAGGCAGAAGACATGATAGATACTATGGCAGCGACGTGATAGATACTATGGTAGCGACGTGATAGATACTATGGTAGCGACGTGATAGATACTGTGGTAGCGACGTGATAGATACTATGGTAGCGACGTGATAGATACTATGGTAGCGACGTGATAGATACTGTGGTAGGAGTATTTTACCAGAGATCATGACAGTGGACAGCTGGGTGGTGACGTTATCAAGTGAAGCAGCTGGCGCGTGGCAGGGGGCGGGCTGCACACATGGGTCAGGAGTCAGTGAAGGCGGGACATGATGCGTCTTCACCCGCCTCACACATAGTGCACCAAACGTTGTTACTCACAGACACTTATCGAAAGTTTTCCAGTTTCATAGAATGTTACTTTTGATTTGAGTGAGGAATATTGTACATTGATACGGAACTGTACTTATTAAGAAACATTGAATGCAAGATCATGTCATCGTCAGTGTGGTTACCATATCCCATATCGACATAAGGAGGCCAATTCCACAATGTTTTAATCCTACATTTTTTTTTGTATTAGTCAAACGCAGACACACGTCTTAGAATCCTAACGAATCGTCATAGGGGAATGTGTAGTTGGGAACCCTGTTACTGATGGCACGCAAATGCTAATTTGCTCGTTAAAGGTAATGTTGTTACGGGAGCGTCGGTTGTGTCCCACCTCTAACGAGCAGGTCGAAGTTAAGCAGAGGTTTTGGTGCACTTGTGTATTAGTGTAGTGAGCAGTGGGTGGCGCTGACGAAGCAGGTTGGTGAGATCGATGTGTGGTGCAGGGGAAGAACTGTGGTGGCCGGTTGGGGACTAGCCGGGCCGGGTCGCTGGCTGTCACGGGTCTTATAATTACCCAGCTCTTAGCTGCCTCCACACCGCTCTCTCGAGGGAACATTATCAGTAATGTTGTATCGTAAAAAGAACACAAACACCCAGCAGTTGTATTCTTTTTCTGGGTAAGGACGTTAGATTTATTGTTAACTTTTTATATATGGCTTTAAGGCGAACTTTCTCACATATGAACATTATTGAAATGTACGGTCATAGCAGTCCGGCAGATAAAGCTTGTTGCCTGATCTAAGCAGAGATCGAGTCGAGCCTGTGCCCTGCAAGGCAAATTAAGGAGGGCGAAACCCCTCGGCCCAGACTGTGGGAGAACCAGGAACTACAGCGGTTGCCATGACAACGGGCGACACCGTCACTCATGTTGGCTCAAGGACAGGGCGAACCTTTTCCCGTGTTTTCCGTTCATCTTGATCTTTGATATCTAAGTGAAGGTATTTTAGATCTACCACTGGGGAAGGTTAGGCCGAAGAAGGATTGACAAGACCAGCCATGTGAACGTGGAAGGGTCATGGAAAGTAAGTATGTAGCACTTCCAGTGTTTTCGTGGGTATATATGAGATATAGACATATTCACTTTCTCTTATGAATATTTATTTGCTATGGTTACAAATATACATTAATCTAATTATTGTGACTATTGAAGAGGCAAGTGTTTCTTGGTTAACGCCAGGTAAGAATTGTCTAGAGTCAACAGAGTAACTTTCCAGTTGGTCAGGTGTGTATCCCTAGGTCACCAGGGCTGAGACCTCAGGTGACATGGAAGGAGCTCCAAGAAACCCAGGGAAGCCTCCTGTAGCCTGTCTTAATTCCCCACCAAATTAGTTGAGTACTGTGAAGCAGGAAAGTTGTCCAAGTTTGGTGAGGTACCTGCCAGTGCCGCCAGTGTAAACAACCTTGAACTTTACTTTCCTAACTCCTTATTTAACGTCAACTTTACTCAGAAGTTTATTATTTTTCACCCGAGACAGTTCATGTAATATGGCACCTCGGTTTTAGAATACCAAGATATGATGATTCAAAATCTAATTTGATAATGTAGGCGAAGTGAGGAGATGGTTCTAAGACATCTTTCTGGTAACTTTCCGGGCGCCTGTACCGTCTTGTGCTGAGCTTAGATTTGCCCACTGCTGGTGTGTAGACCAGAATCCTGAGTTGTATGGTAGTGACCGCACTGATGCGTTCTTCTCCGGTATGACTGCCTACCTGTACAGCTGGAGCACACCAGACATGGTGTGACGACTTTCTCTCTCTCTCTCAGGTGGATCACATGAACGCCAGTCAGATGGACCAGGTGGTAATCATTGCCAGCCGGACCAGGTAATGAAGTATCAGCTGGACCACCTATCCTCCGGGGAGTTCAGTTGGAAATAACTTATTCTGGCATAACCCCCCCCCCCCCCCCCACACACACACACCCCAGTCAATACTTGTAAAGATTAAAAATTGGCTTTTAACTTTTCGTGATGAGTTATAGGTGTACGTGAGGTGATAAGGTGGGTCGTGGGTGAGGCCGTTGCTGCAAGTGTGTCAGGGAAGATTAGTGGTTAAATCGCCGACCTTATGTACCGGAACCACTTCAGTATCACTTCCTGTATTTTGTATATTTTTTTTTTTTAATTTAGTCAACGGCCGCACGAAGTATTGAAAAAACTCCATGAATTTTTTTTTTTTAGATTCGCATCAGTTACAGTGCCTAACGTAACGTGTATAAGCCACGTTGGGGTTGATGGTATTTGACCAAGTGGTATTCTGTTGGTGAAGTTTCATAATAGCTTTAATTTCACCAAAACCATTTGACCACACTAAACCAAACCAGAATATGGTAACCCAAACTATGTCTGGATAACCTAAACCAAACCAAGCGTTGCATGACTGTCATCACACCACCTAAACCAAATAAAACCAGACTTTGCTGAGGACGAACAGTTGATTACTGAACTACGCTAAAGCGTACCAGACTTATATTTACCAGAATTTCCGCTCGACGACATGTAAAACCACGCTGTGCCAACAACACCCAGCCAGCCTTGGGAAGGTTTGGAAGGTCGTAAGTTTGATTAGATTTAGGAATATAGATGTTAACCGTATTAGTGGTTGGTGTTACGTGGCTTCTACGGCCAGTTACAATCTTTTCGTCAAGCTCCACTACCAACAGTACAACGAGAAAAAAGAAAGAAAAAAATAAGGGAAAACGGGAAGCCAGCCAACCGCCACAGGACAGCCAGCATCACCCGCCGCCGCTACACTGTTGTTTATCCTCACTCATTGTGAAGACACTCGAGACAGCCGTATGTATTATCTGCTCAATACGTGTGTACAATTACATACACATACACATGGATACCTAGCATAGCCTATGGTGTGTGTGTGTGTATGTGTGTGTGTGTGTGTGTGTGTGTACTTACATATATAGGAGTAAAGACCTGGTTCATTTATACAAGGTCAAGAGACTTGGGAACACGACTGTAAAACTCTCTCCTCGTAAAATACAAATAGTAATCACACACACACACACACACACACACACACACACACACACACACACACACACACACACACCTACCTAAATCGTTCTTGCTGTGTTATAAAATGAACTTTAGAATACAGAATGATCGTAATTCAGGTTTACGTTGTCTAAAACATTGGTTGGTTATAAATTGCCTGGCCGAGGAGGATGTTCCAGCTGGAGTGAAGGGAAGGCAATAGAGTAGAACTACATAGATGGGTTCATGTTTACATGTTTATTTTGTGAACGTTGATTGGCTGTGTACAGAGTTCATTATGGTCTCAGGGTACACGTGATCATGCTGGACCGTGGGACACGTGTAGTGCGGGACTGCAGTTTCCTTCACCATAGTTTGGTTTCATGTTTAGGCTTCTATTCTCGCCTGGTCCTCTCCTCTGTTTATGTCACGTTTTCACAGTTTAAACGTTCGATATCGGCTGAGTAGTGGAGGAGAATGACCACCGCTTATGAGGCATTTCCGAACTAGCCAGTCGCCGTATGTGGCAAGGGTATTAAGTTTGCAATGAAGGTAAACATTGAAATCTTAAGTGTACAGAGAACACCAGCAGAGGCAAAAAAAAAAAAAAAAGAAAAAAAAGAAAAATATGTTAACATGTTTTCTTCTGGGCAGAGGTATTAACAGCCGTACGTTAGTTCACACTAGAGTGAAGCAAACACAGAAGGGAATTAAATTCCTTCTACATTGCACTGACGGAGAGCTGCTCGAGAACAGAAACGAACACGTTAATATGTTCGTCATTGCCATCGTGGCTGCTGCTGCTGCTGCTGCTGACGGAGACGCAGAGGCTCCTCCTTTAACGCAGGCCTCCTGCACTGAAGTATTCATAAGTAAATGTCAAAGGCCGTAATCGCATGGCCTGAAGATTCCCCGGTGACATCGTCCAGACACAAGCATCCTTCCGTCAAGATTGAAGATTGCTAAACATTAACCTCCACGACGCAGACTAGAAAACAGTCCTGAAAAATCATAAGTAATTATGATCAAGATGACGAGGCTCGGAAGTAGCAAGACAGTGGTGCGCGAGATTTGCATAATTCAGGAATGTCATTCTGTCATGGTTGTTTGTTTATGACTCACACTGGCGTTTAAAACTGATAAACAACTGTAATATTTCGAAATTAAGACATGTATGATATGGATGAAGAACGAGTGGATTAGAATATGGAAATGTTATCCTCTTGATATGTCACAGTATTGTTACTTTGCCATGCTCTAGTGATGACTTGGTGGAGACAGAATATTCATACCAAGAAGTAAACTATTTTCTTCCTCCTTCCTATTATTTTCTTTCAAAATTTACAATTTTACTAAGATTAAAAAAAGATTCTTGCAATCGGGTTTTCTTCTCTGAAGGATATCGTAGGTGCTTTGAAGTGTGTCAGCATCGCGTTTGCTTTCTTAGACCCATCCGCAATATCCAACATACTGTCTCTGAAAAGGTAAAGTTTTGGTTTTTAAATCAATTGTGTAAGTGTCGTGAGTGGTGTTGAAGATCGTGGTGCGGGGAGTGGACTTTCCTGTCAGGCCAGGAAAATGGGAAGGATCCTGACCAGCGAGGTATGTATGATCCTTCACTTATATACATATTGTATAAGTGGAGATACAAATTATATTTTGGTTCTACTTAATGATAGACTTCTGTTACCAACTTTTGTTAGGAGTTACGAAAATTAGCACTAAAACTCATGGTGTGGGAATTTATATTGCTTTTGGTTAGCCAAGCCAGCCATGTGACATACTTTACAGTGTATACGTTAGTTGTGGGTCGAGGTGGCGTATCGAAAGTAACATGCAAATGTAAACAAAATCATGTTTGTTTACATCCTGTGAGGTTTTGACTTCCGCATTAAATTTGATTTTAGGACAAAAGGGTAAGTAGTGTCAGATAAGACTTTCTCATGTGGTATCCAAGTAGATATTGCTATTGAGCAATATTGTATGTAGATACGTGTTTAGCAACCTGTCAACGTGTAGAGTCTAGTTACTGACTTGTCTGCTGAATAATGTAACGCCCGACCTCAGCCCTTGGCTTAAAGGTTAAAGGTCGAGGCTATGTATTGAGGTGGAACACGAAAACCATCCTGTGTGTGATCACTCTCCTCGAGTTCCGCCTGATTTTGTGATTATTTTTAAAGATATACAAATTTAAGGTCAGGAAGGCCATGTACTCGTACGTATGTGACTGAGGTAGGCCAAGAAAAGGCAAACAGCCATGAAAAGAGAAGAAAATGCGTGTTATACATATATGTGTGGCTGGAAAGTCTGTTTTTATTATTTTCCCCTAACTTATAGAATTTAAAAGCCATCTTCAGTTTACCTCGAGTTGGCTCTGATTGCTTAAGTAAAGGGTCACCTGTAGACGATGATACGATTCGAGAACACGACGATACGACCCGTAGGTACGAAGGTCTTACTTTTGACTTGGCCTTTAAGGGTGTGATGAAAATTCATTCAATAAAACCCCATCGTCGTATCGTCGTGCTCAGGGGTTGAACGGTCGTACCTGAGTCAGGCTGGTGGCATGGTCGTGGTCCCTGGGTTCAGTACACGTTGTCTGGGTGTCAGAGCAAGATGTCCTATCGTCTCCAACTTGATGGTCGCCAGTCTTCTAGTGTTGCGCTGCTTACACGTGCTGACCTGCCACCATAAGCCCAGCACTTAACGTGTATGCTGATCTGTGTGACCTTACCTTAACGAAAGGTCACTTGCAAGTCTCTGACCTAAGATACGGCATATCTCAGAGGTGACTGTAAAGTGACATGGAAAGAATCTTCCTTTTGGGCCACCGAGAACACCGCGCTTTTCATTGAGGATAAGTTTCATTTTGTCCAGTGTGGGAAGAACCAAGTGAACAAGAGTAGTGCAGAATTTATACCGGACGGACCGGGACGCTGTTCTATCCAGATTAAAGCGTGAAAGATCCTGGTGTTATAATTTCTGACGACCGCACCTTCAGCAAACAAAATAAGGCAACAGTTGCCGTATTCAGGTAGATCGTAGGTTGTTTCTTGTAGACTTAAAGGATAACGAGAGTAAAAACTGATGATTTCGTTGAGACGCTAATACCCTCACACACACACACACACACACACACACACACACACACACACACACACACCACCTTGATGTGTGCTAACATCACCCTGCATGGGAGTCAACACTGCTGAATTAGAGCGCGGTCACAGCAGCTTGGGCCCAGCCCGTGTTGTGGGGATGGAAAACGTCAGGTAAGTCCCCGGACAGTCATGATAATCTGAGTTAGGGAATAACAGTTTTGTAAGAATTAAAAACCGCCTTGAGATAAAAATTTAGTTATCAGAGATTTCAAAAGATGACTACTGTAATGATTAGTGGATAACTGTGATATTTTGTGAGACAAGATGAATATACTAATGATGATGTTATTATTGACAGGTGAGTGTGAGAGCCGAGCTCTGGGAGTCAGGTGGCGACAACGATCGTGAACGTGGGTAAGTCGTCTACTACAAGACACATCTGATGGTAGATGATGTTGTAATCCCTGGCTCCGTCACCTCTACCTCTGTATTAAAAGTGTTTCTTGTGTTTATGTGCAGTAATGTATGAATCTTGATTGGTAGCATTTGAACGTGTAGAAGCAACATTGTGTTGACTGTGAGCTAAGAATGGGTATGGTTAGTATGTGAGGGGCGGGCGGCCTGGCTCGGCTGAGGTTTGTAGGAAAAGCAGGTCACGTCCAATATCCTCTTTGAATCTTCCAATGCACCAGCAACTTAGAATCGTACAATACAGCTCTGGCCAGTGCTAACTCGTCCCAAATGTGCATAGTAAAAAGACCGGACTGAAAACTTTAGGCAATATCCCGTGTGGTCTACAGCAGGGATTGGCTGGTATCTGCAGGTTCACGCCCTCACCATCATAACTGAGTTTCGCTGGTGTTGCATGGCACTGTCATTATCTGACGGTTACCCGGCGTACACTTCCTTGTTGTTGCAAAAAGTATAAACTACGAGGGTAGAGCCCTGATCTCAGCCACACTTGTCATGATGCACCAGTTCTCGGTTCCTCGGGCAACACCTCACCAAAGCTCGTGTCGTGGCACCAAGCATGTCGTACCAGTAGTAACGTCAAAATATTAATAACGACAACAACGTGAGAGCCACGTTCATGACGTTCCTAAAGTAAGTCACTAATGTTTTCAGATGATGTTTCATTACGAAGGTTTTCTATACCGTTTCCATATGCCGGGTGCCCATACCATGAACCCTGGGACACTCATCGTAATCTTTCCAATACTTCACTGTGTATCACATTATTTACAACAGAGATAGGGTGCCATTCCCCCGCTACACACACACACACACACACACACACACACACACACACACACACACACAGTAAGTACGTCGTCCAAACTAACTGGACTTCCTTTCCCAGTACAGGAAGGAAGGTGTAGCACTGGTCTCGGCTCCGCAATCACATCGAGTCCGTTCCAGCTCGTAGTGACCACCGCACGAACATACACTTCCCGGCTTTCTTTTCCACCTCTGGTGTTTGTAGAATGACTGACACCCGCCTCCTTATTATATCCCACAATGATTGTTGTTTGTATTGTCTCTGTTTTTATCCAGCCTTTGGCTGTTCATTATTATTATTATTATTATTATTATTATTATTATTATTATTATTATTATTATTATTATTATTATATTACCTTTTTTGTTAATTGATATTTGTCCTCGTACCATCATGTGGACAGTGGCACAAAAGAGGATACAGAATGATATAAAGATGAAGGTTCAAGACCTAGGCTGATGCTGCAGTGGCTAGTAACAAGTTACTTGGTGAGGAAACATGAGACACAGTTATGAGTCTTCTCAAGTGTCTCAGGTAAAACATCTTTATGAATGATGTACATACACTACCTTGCAGTGTGTGTGTGTGGGGGGGGGGGGTGGATTGTATCTATTATTCACTGTTTTTACAACAGTCAAGACCACAGTGTTGCAAGGTGTGAGAGTAATGCTGCTGGCAGTGTTTACATCTTGTCTGTTCATTATCAACACGTGAAGCAAACTGCCATGGGTATCTATAGCCCAGCCTTGGTCGAGCTACAGCATCGTAGTCGTTGTTGATCCTGATTATAGAGCCATGAGGTCGTCATGCATCATCCTGTGATGATAAAGGGGTGAATTGTGTCATTTTCTTTCGTCTTGATTTCAAAAGATGTTCTGTTCATTTCCAGTTCTGGATTGTCTTTAAATGGTATAAAGATACACCAAGATTGTAGTCATCTTTGACTTTAATGAGTTATCAGTCCTCTGATGTATTCTAAACCCAGTACAAGATGAGTATAAAGAAAATATGCTGTTGCTTCGACAAAGACAGTTCCTTTGTATGAGTTGCATCTATCATGTACATGTTATATGTATATCGTAGTGTTTTATGCTCTGAATGAAAACGGAATTACTTAGACTGACCTAGAGACAATGACATATTTCAAGTTGAAAAGAATGAGAAGCAATTCTGTTTGGAAGGTGGACTCCTGATTGTGCATAAATTGTGTGTAATAACAGATACTTTTCCGGCAGCTTCAGTGGCTCGATGGAGGGGCTGACTTGTATGTATGTATGTATGTATGTATGTATGTATGTATGTATGTATAGTATGCTAAGGATTGTGTTTACTGGTGGTGGTGTCATTGTGACCGAGGGTGTCAGGGTGACCGAGGGTGTCAGGGTGAACTTGCCTCAGCTTGGGTTGTGACCAGAGCTGACGCTAATGGTGACGTGAGGGAACGTCCAGTGGTGTCACTTTGTGTCCTTATCCCCGGCACATGCAACCCATGCTTATCTTGTACACAGGATGGTAGGCTTGGAAGTAGGGTGTATTGTGACATATTATTGTAATCAACCTTGTGCTAAGATGTTTATCATGTGGATAAACTACGTTTTGTTACATGATTTTGGTTGATGTTTTGGTGATTATATATTGTGTATGTAGCGGGGGGTTGAGGGAGGTAGTATAATGGAAGAGGAAGCGAGCGAGCGTTGGCTGTGATAGTCATTGTATGTTCAGCTGGTGGTTGCTGCTCACACTGTGAACCAGACTGTAGTCAGCAGGCCGACACCGTCAGGTTCCTCCCTGACCTTAACGCCGAGCCACGCCACTTTCACCACACCACACCTCTTACCTCGCTGCTCCTGCTGGCGTACTCCCCTCCTACTGGCAGGTGGTGCTGCTGGGAGATGCATTTTCTTGCCTCCACCAACATGAACACCACCGTTTATTCTTATAGTTACAGCTGTGTTCATGTTTAACATTGTTTACTCTCCTTCTACGAAACTCTACCAAACTACAGCCTCAGCGTAAATAACACACACACACACACACACACACACACACACACACACACACACACAGGGGCCTCCGTGGTGCAGTGGTTAGCGTTACTGATAGTAAGTCAACACAGTCCCGTCCTGGGTCGGGCCTCTTTGGTTCGAATCGTAGGCAAGCAGTCGGCCTTAACACATTCATGGAATACAAATCCAATTTTACAGATTAGTTTTTCTCGTGGTGGGCCATTGGTCTGCTCAAGTAACTTGTTAAGTATGTAGTAATATCTTGTGTATCATCATTTGCATCCACATGATAAAGTGTGTCTTGGTTTGTACAGTTATCCATCTCAAGTCATATAATGTCCTAAAGAGAAGTTAGAACCGTGACGAATAATTCATTTGAAAGTGAGTTGATTGTAATAATTTATTTACCTTTCGATTATCTTCTAGCATTTTACTGTGTATAATAATGATAATAATGATGGTATTGATAATTATGATAATGATAATTATAGTAATAAAAATGATTATGATGATAATAATGATAATAATAATAATAATAATAATAACGATAATGATATTGATAATAATAATAATAATAATGATAATAATAATAATGACAATAATAATAATAATGATAATAATAATAGTGATAATAATAATAATAATAATAATAATAATAATAATAATAATAATAATAAGGATAATAGCAATAATGATAATAATGATAATAATAATTATGATAATAATAATAATGATAATAATGATGATAATAATAACTAAAATGTGACAATACTGATAATTCTAATGTAAAATGATAGTAATGATAACGATAATGATGATAGCAGTTATAATAGTTAACAGTTCATTATCTGCAGTATAGACTAAAGCTGAAAATATAGAGAAGATATATATCTGTTAAGACAGTGGTGGCTACAACAGCGGGAGAGAGGCTTAAACAGTCTTTACATAAACGCTATTGGTTGTTTATGATGTTTACAGTGGTTGAGATGGAGGTTTTTTTTTTTGTAGCTGTTTATACCAACTTGGATAAACTCGATGAGTGTGCCACCGAACACCAACCTTGTGACGAGGGATCTCTGTTACCAGGAGATGATGGAGGCGAGCATTGTGCAATATCTTCTTACCAAACTGTCGGATGAGGTCTAAGTGGTGGTTGGACCAGTTTGTTGAGTGAGCGCCTCTTATTGGGCAGTGTAAGACAGACGAGAATACTTTGCTGTGACCCATCCTGTGCGACCATTCCAGTAGCCCCTTGTCGTGTGGTGCATAGCGGAGAATATCAGGTCCGGGGGAGCCATAGGTGAGTTTGGGAAGATTGAAAGTTGTGCAGATTTTCTTCAGGTCAGGCGGGAGAGAGAGAGAGAGAGAGAGAGAGAGAGAGAGAGAGAGAGAGAGAGAGAGAGAGAGAGAGAGAATTTTTTGTTTATATTGAATTGGTACACAAATGATGGTATTGAAAAACTTCCACGACAAGAGTACTTGCTGCCATGATGATGGTTTTACTGAGCTTACGATAGTTCTTGAGTGGAGAGTAACGTGTGGTGGGTATCGTCGGTGTAGGCGTGTTGAGTGTGGTGGGTATCGTCGGTGTAGGCGTGTTGAGTGTGGTGGGTAGCGTCGGTGTAGGCGTGTTTAGTGTGGTAGGTATCGTCGGTGTAGACGTGTTGAGTGTGGTGGGTATCGTCGGTGTAGGCGTGTTGAGTGTGGTGGGTATCGTCGGTGTAGGCGTGTTGAGTGTGGTGGGTATCGTCGGTGTAGGCGTGTTGAGTGTGGTGGGTATCGTCGGTGTAGGCGTGTTGAGTGTGGTGGGTATCGTCGGTGTAGGCGTGTTGAGTGTGGTGGGTATCGTCGGTGTAGGCGTGTTGAGTGTGGTGGGTAGCGTCGGTGTAGGCGTGTTTAGTGTGGTAGGTATCGTCGGTGTAGACGTGTTGAGTGTGGTGGGTTTTTTTCGGTGTAGACGTGTTGAGTGTGGTAGGTATCGTCGGTGTAGGCGTGTTGAGTGTGGTGGGTATCGTCGGTGTAGGCGTGTTGAGTGTGGTGGGTATCGTCGGTGTAGGCGTGTTGAGTGTGGTGGGTATCGTCGGTGTAGGCGTGTTGAGTGTGGTGGGTATCGTCGGTGTAGGCGTGTATCGTCGGTGTAGGCGTGTTGAGTGTGGTGGGTATCGTCGGTGTAGACGTGTTGAGTGTGGTGGGTATCGTCGGTGTAGACGTGTTGAGTGTGGTGGGTATCGTCGGTGTAGGCGTGTTGAGTGTGGTGGGTATCGTCGGTGTAGACGTGTTGAGTGTGGTGGGTATCGTCGGTGTAGACGTGTTGAGTGTGGTGGGTATCGTCGGTGTAGGCGTGTTAAGTGTGGTGGGCGGCAGTGTCCACTGTATGTTGGTGTGAGTTGAGCCAGGCGGGGCGGGACAAAAATACAACTGGGCATATAGTGAGCAGCGGCGCCAGCTGCAGTTATAGCCCCCGCGGTCCTACTGTCCTCACCGCTGCTCTTGTTGCTGCCTCTCATGGTAGTGCGGCCCTTCTCTCGGCAGATAGCAAGGGCAAATGTACCTGACAGCAGCGACACTCGGTAATATGCTGCTTTTGTCTACTGCATCTGGTCGGAGCCTGCCATGCAGTTTATAGCAGGTGATGTATATTTTCGTTCCCATGGTCTAAATTTGACAGGGTGTGGGTTATATGTAGAATGAGAAACATGTGCAGGCAGGAGAGATACAGGGGAGGAATGGAAAGGTAGAGAACTAACGATGTTTGTGTTGATGCGGTTGAAAGTGGTGGTGATGCGAGCACGTGTGTCCAGATGTTTGTTACGGTGGATGAAACGTCAGCAGAATAGTGAAGTAAAGGAGAAGGTTAGGAAGGGAATAGTGAAGTAAAGGAGAAGGGTAGGAAGGGAATAGTGAAGTAAAGGAGAAGGGTAGGAAGGATGGTGAGGCTAGTTGTAGCGTGATGCCGTCAGGAGTATATGAGCAAGGATCAGGAGGCACCTTCCGGGTGAGGACTGCCGCGGCTCGTGTACAGAGGGGCCGGCCACCTGCCGTCATCAAAGGTATGAACGAGCGTACGACAAATGGAGAGGCTTTAGAAGCTTTTGTTGTTGTTCCTGTTGGTGGTGATGGTAACGCTCCTCCTGTTGCTACTGCCACTGATTTTACTGTTGTATGGCAGCGTTAGTTTGGTACCGTTAGTGTCGCTGCAGGATGTGGTAGCTACAGTCATTATTGACAATGTTATTACTCGTGCTTACGATGTCACTGCTACTGGTGATGGGTTTATTAGTGTTACTGCTGCATGTGTTGTGACTTCCACTGGTGGTGTCTTTGTTGCTCCTGCTGATGGCTTCCTCAGTAATCCCTGTTGTTATCACTAATTGTGATACAGACTTAGGAGGGTTGACGTCCACATGAGAAGCAGATCAAGTGTGAAGTGATGCGCCGTGTGTTGAAGGTGTCCCCAGGTGAGACACGTGGCTGTGCCTGTACGTCATGCTGCATGATGAGAGGTAAGAGGCGCCATCATACCACGAAACTGTGAAGGCACTCGTCGTATTATTGAGAACATCTGTGTTATAATTGCCTGGTATGTGGATATTATCTTAGGGTCTTGTGTGTGAAAGGGAAGGGATGTTTTAGATTCATAAATAGTTTTTTTTTCGATACAGAAGTTGCTGATGTAACAAAACGTGAAGGAGAGACTGGTCAGATTTCTTACCGTAAATTAACAGTCTTTTAAATTTCTCGATTGTTGGGTGTAGGTGGTCTGACATCCCTCCACTGTGACTTCTGCAGTTAATTAAAAACTTAATGTCTCATTGTTGCTCTCAGACATATATATATGTTTACATATATAGATGTAATTGCTTTTACATGTATAATAGAAAGATTATTATATTGTTTATTGCGAGTAGAAGACATGGAAAATATAGGTTTTTGATTTGATTACATAGATATAAAGTTGGGTACAGATTTCTTTTTATTTATTTATTTGTACTGTACGGGAGGGAGTTTTGCAGTTGTAAATGTAAACACACCCTTGACGGACGGCATTAATCTATCACATGGTTGATGCCAGCAAACATTTCACCTTCCTTGTGCTGGTACACGGTAGCCACTGATGACAGACAGTTGTTCCCTTTATTCATATAAGAATACTGCTTGGAACTCTTCCTCACGCACCAGAGGACATTTTACCAAGTAATTAGCCTCGCTCTTTAAAAAATAGAAATCGCTCCTTGCAGCCACAAATACAAATGCACTCTGGAAAATGGTAAATTGGAAATTGATTTGGAAGGCGTCATGGGCATAGACCTACCTGTGAGTCTACCGCTTTAGAGGCATCTCTTTCCAGCTACAGAGGCATCCCTCTACAAAATGATAAAGTTAGTAAAAGCTCACTGCCAAGTTCAACAGAAATGGGCAGATTAACATTCCTCAAGACCTTTAACTACTG
Source organism: Panulirus ornatus (assembly GCF_036320965.1). Taxonomy (NCBI): domain Eukaryota; kingdom Metazoa; phylum Arthropoda; class Malacostraca; order Decapoda; family Palinuridae; genus Panulirus; species Panulirus ornatus. The sequence continues at coordinate 3,030,827 of NC_092244.1, read as the reverse complement.
ACATACATACCAACATACAGGGAGTCAGATCACACATAACAAAGTCCACTATATAAGGGGTTTGCAGACCGAGTCAGATGCAGTAGTTGCGATCGTCTGAGAAAAATACGTTAAAGATCATGTGAACAGTGAAGTCCGGATCCAAGTTAAGCAGATGCTACAGGACTGAGTAACATACGGAAGAGTTGCACTTTATGTAAAAGATTTTTCTTTTTATAAAAAATTGGGTTCCCAAACTGCTCAAGTGATGTGGTATAATGGCGTGTTGTTGTTGGGGATTTGAAGATATAGGTTAGTGAAGCGAGGAGTAAGACTAGGTTTTCCTGGGGATGGTGGTTGTTTATGGAGTGACTGTGACGTAAATGGTTTATTGTTGATACAGAAAGCTGACTGCCGAGCATGTCAAGGTGAGGTTTTACTGGAAGTGTTTTTGTTTCTTTGGATAGTAGTTGAATGTTGGTATCAGCTAGACAACTGGTAATTATTATAAGTGTTGGCTATCACTCATCTTTCTGTCTTAATACACATCCATCTCTCTGTATACACTTTTCTCCTTTTTGTTCGCCGCTTCCTGCGTAGCGAGCTAGTCCCAGGAACACATGAAGAACGACTTCATTTACTCACATCCAATTTGTAGCTGTCATGTATGAAAACCAGAGCTTCGTGTACACAGCTAAGCCGTACACAGACCATTCTGACGACTTCCTGAACCCTTGTTCAGCCCATGGATAACACGTCCCCCTCCCCTGCATACGGTACATGCTTTGCATCACCCCACAGTCGTTTTTTCTCTGCATCATTCCATCTCGGCATCATCGCCCCATGCAGGTAGCATTACTGACCGTCACGTTTATGCGGGCCGCCCGAAGCCGAGCCTGTTTGGGTTCGAATCCAAGTCGCAGCACACGGTCTGCGGTCTCTTCCATCGGGTTGGCTTGGGTTACGTGCGGTATGTGATAAGTACGACTAATGTGATGGCCTTGATTAGTGCATTTAGTTGCCCATACCCTCTCAGGAAATATATATATATATATATATATATATATATATATATATATATATATATATATATATATATATATATATATATATATATATCTTGTATAATCAGAGCAACTATTTTGAAGTAAAGAATTTTGGCAACTTAACAGGATTCCCGGTTTTTCGGAGGAAGACTTAGGTGTTTATCTTATGTGGGGTTTTCAAGATAGATTAGATGTTGTGGTGATACCAAGTATGTTTATTGTGTTGAGTGGTGGAATAACAGAGGCAGCAAAGGAGACGGAGGCGTTGTGATGAGTTTTAGAAAAAGTAATGGAAGAAACTGGGTTTTAGTACATAAACTTAACCACGTTACGACTTTCTCACTGGGAAATCCTGCCCAAATCTGAGGCAAGCGAGGCAGATGGAGTAAGAGAAGTGGAGGAATGAAGGAAGCGTCATTGTACATATACCTTAAGAAGGTGTTATGTTAGCGGCTTATTTACCCTCATATCTTAGGCTGTGACGAAGCTTCTGTGTTATATCTTTGCGCAGTCATTGTTTTGGAAGCTGCGCTGTAGGCCGACATAAGGCACAACATTGCGACACAATCGAGAGAGAAAACAAAAACATAAATGTACCTCGCGTAACCAGGTTGTGTTGGTTCTTTTCGTTGACCCGTTTTTTGTGACCGAAATAACCCCAGTGATTAGAATGCTAGAGTAATTAAGTGCCAGACTGAGCCATGGTGTTAGAGTGGAGTCTCCGGAATAAACGAGAGGTAGATCGATCATTTTGATGTTTACAGTAAACACCGTCATCAGTGATACAGCGTTTACTGCAACGTCCTCGATATTCTCCGTGTCACATGCCTACTCACAGCACGCACGGCATCACATACCTACTCACAGCACGTACGTCATCACATACCTACTCACAGCATGAACGTCACACATACTTACTCACAGCACGCACGTCATCACATACCTACTCAGCACGCACGTCATCACATGCCTACTCACAGCACGCACGTTATCACATACCTACTCACAGCATGAACGTCACACATACCTACTCATAGTACGCACGTCATCACATACCTACTCATAGTACGCACGTCATCATTCCTTGCTTTTGGTGTGCATGAATATTCCCATTTATTTAGGACGATGATAAAACCTATAGTTTTATAGTTGCTTATCGTGTTGTGCACGTGAACGGAGGAGGCCAGTGAGATGATGGTTGTGTAACGTGTAAAATTGAGGTAACTGCCGCTTACCTCAGCTGCTGCCAAGAACGCCTTCACGTGGCCACCATCATTTTGCTTACAGAACACAGCACAGGGAAGGTGGGAGTGGATGTTGTATGGCTGTTGAAGAAAACACGGTATCACAACATTGACACACTGCAGCATTTACTCATTCGTTCCTTGAGTCTGGCTTATTAAGGTTAAACTTTAGTGAGGTGGAAAAAAAAACCACGAGAATATTAGATGATGATGTATACATCATGATAGGTGGCACTGACGTTTGACTTGGATGGTTGTGAACCTTACAGGGCAAACCCTGAGGGACATTCCGCTAACCTCCTGAGGTGAAGTATGTAAGTGACCGAACTGTGTTGGCTGTAAAGGCTCTGTGGGTATGGCAGTCTGGAGGAGGGTGGCAGACCCAAACTTGTTACAGAAAAATGCGAAAACCATTTTGGACTAACTTCTGGAGGCGTTCGTGCGGAAACTTGTTTACTTCTCCAAAATATGTTTGTTAAATTACTATATAACGACGAGGCGGGCCAGGCCGGGTTGTGTGGTACCGGGAAACAAGACGGTGTATTAAGAGGTCACTAATGTGCACGTGACATCGTAAGTCATCACAATTTTCAGGACTTAAGCTTGAAAAATCTACCATGACTTTTTTACTTTTATTACGTTCAGACCTGGAAGCTATGTACAGTTTTATATGATAAGAACATTTAGTATGTAAGACAGATATGGTGAAGCTTTACCTGAGCAAGACTTGGTAGGAAGCATCTTGGATCAGTTGGTGGTTGAGGGGCCTCCTTCCTGCTGGGCCGCTTCTGACCACGTCGGCTACACAAATATACACTCCAGCAGCTCGCTCGTTAATCCACAGTGTTTGTGTCCTTTGTGTGAGTCACGCGACAACTTAACATTACCGGTGGTGTGAACAGCTCCAGGCTGGCTGGAGAGGGTGGAGAAGGACCAGGTGAGGGCTAGGAAAGAGACACTCATAGTGGAGAGGAAGGCAGCAGAGGAGTGAGGTGTGAGGGGTTAGGCTGGCTAGGGATGGATGGAACGCGGAAAACGAATGGAGGCAGTGAAATACACACAAGAGGAGAGGACTGGATAAAGGGTGGGGGGGGGGGGGCATCTGGGAGAATAGGTTAGTCATGTCGTGTACATAGTCAGAGAACATATGCAGATTCTCTGGTCATTCCCTTGGTATTGTGGGTAGGGGGAGAGTAACGTGGGAATGTAAATTACTTTACATCAGCCATCGTCTTGTAACGTCTTAGAAGAATTTAAGGTTCGCCACAGAGCGTCTACGTAGGCATACAAGTTTACAGACAGAATAGGAGCAACGAACTCGTACGCTCAGTAAAAAATATATCTTCTCGGATGGTTCCGATGAATTTCGAAATGATCGATACAACTCATTTGTCTTCGTAGGTTTGGTAAACGAGAATGTGAAACAGATTTCTTTAATGATGTTCGTAGCCCCACTTTATATTTATATCCATAGAAATGATATATTAGTATCACATTGATTTTGACAAATGACAGGAAATGTCGCAAGCAATCACTACAATATCATGAAAACAGGATTACCAATATAAGGGCAGACCAATGAGCATTTTCTCAAAATCCTTCGTCCGTGGTGCATATTGTTTTATAGAAAAGTGGTAAGATATTTTTTTTTTTACTATGTACGCATCTAGGGATATAGAATTCGTTCAAGAATGTCATACTGACAGATGAAGAAATATAAAGACGGGGAAACAGGTATGAGGACAGAGGGATGGAAAGAGAAGATTAAGGAACACAAGGGTATGATGGTTGTGGTCAGAGAGGAAGTTGGTTGAAGGGAGAATAGAATTGTTGGCAGGGAGTTGTTAAAGTTGGCTGGGGGCGTTGGAGGCGGTAAGTCTGGGGAACAAGGCAAGAGTGGTCCACCCACCGCCTGCCGCCCACCCGCCACACCTAGTGCTGCTGGATCTGCTGTGTTGTATCTCTCGACCACTGTAGTACAGCCCTGCCACACAGCACTAGACTGCCTAGGTTCTCGTCCCTGCTGATCACTCTTACTGCAGCATGTTACCGGGAAGCATGAATGACCAGTAACGAAGGTGGATGGCACGTGTCCTGCCGCGCCTGACTTAGGGTTACCTGCTCACAGCACATTAGAAAACAATGGCTGGGTGTCTCCTGGATGTGAATGAATTACACTTGGTGACAGTTTTGATGCCACGTACCAGACGTCACATATCACACGCCTGAAACTTTCCGAGTGACATTATTTCACGTTTGCCTCTCGTGGTGTGGAGCCACCTGTGAATATCCGTGTTGTTCTGAACCCAACAGGAACTCAGCTTTGTCGATAACTGGAGAGAAAGATGTAATTCCGCTCAGGTTTGTAATGTTTCTTTGATCGTGGTCCGGGTGGTGTAGATGTGAGCAGCCCGCGCACAACGGCCAGAAGCACGCAAGCCGTGCAGACGTTCCCTGGAACCTGCTTCTTTATTGTGTCACATTAAAGGAGGGAGGAAGTGTTAAAAATAAATACACACACACACACACACACACACACACACACACACACTCTCACACACACGTACTACAGTCCTCGAACAAGTGGATTTTATGTAGGTGTCGACTGATTAACACAAGATAATAAAGAGGGTAGATGGATGGCGTCATTACAATGGATATTGTTTATCTTGTGACACACTGTCATTTATTATGCAATAAGTCAGTTTATTATGCTTGTTTGGAGAGCTTCTTCAAGAGGCTGGAAGTGGATAAACATGTGTGTAAACCTGCCAAAGGAGCAAGGCAGGAAAACTATAAAGAGTTGTAAAGATAAGATATATATTAAAGGTGAGAGAAACTAGGCATGTGATTTAATGTGAGAAGAAAACAACTAAAGTATTAACATATTGAAGCAACATATCCCAGTGTCATTCCACAAGGTCCCACATAAGCTCTCTGACAGCGACCTGACGTTTTTTGAAATCAGTTTCATGACAATGATCTTTCCTGGTGGCTCACCTGCGTTTGACTCTCGTTGGTCAGTGACCCACTATAATCCTTCAAGAGCTAACCTTACTGAACTTTGTGGTCACGTCCTCACAATAAGGCTAACGGCATGATCGACTCAACTTGCTCATAAATTTTATGTTTTAGATCATGTTTTCGTCCCGCTGCCTCAGTGGTGACTAGTACAGAGGGAGGTATGTAACACCTTACACTATGGCCACCAGGACAGAAGGAGGTATATAAGTAACACCTTACATTATAATGCTAAGATTTGGTTGTCAATAGAGCCAGAGCAAAGTGATCATCAGAATGGTAAATTATTAGGAGGAGGGATATGCAAGGGGATGGATGGAAAGGCTGAAATATTTGTTAAATGTCGAGTGGACTGGGTAGGTGGAGAGATGCTGATGGAGAGGATGTGCTTGGCAGATATTTTTGTACAGTATGTGGGTCGTCGGGGGATAAAGATAAGGTGTCCTCAGACTGGAGGCGTCCACTTGAGTATCACGCTGCGTACCGACAAAAACGTTGGTATGATTGTAATATTTTCATGGGATTAATGTATGAAGTATAGAGGGAACGGTGGTAGATGGCAGAACAGTTATGGAAATTTATGGGAATATGTGTGGGAAGATGAATGATGATCGGTGTATATTTGTGGAGGTGCATGGTTACGTGGATCAGACAGTTACTGTGAACATGACTTTGGAAGGAGGAATCATGGGTTATACGTTAGTTACTGAGTAGAAAAAGAATGATATAGTTGGGCTGTGGAATGTGTTGAAAGTTGTATGTGGTGTTGGAGAAGGTGCTGGGAACAAAGAGAGGTTTTTCCTTGGATCGTCGAATGTGTCAGGCTAGTAGGTGGAGGAATAATTTATTGGTTTAGGGTTAAGGTTAGGGTGAGGCAGGGGAGTGTTATGTGGCCATGGTTGTTAGTGTCGTAATGGATGGAATCGTGGGGGATTTGTTGGCAGGAGATGGTAGAGCGTTGAACACAGGGATGATCTGTATGTAAATAATACTGTTCATGGAGAGACGGAAGAGGAATTGAGGGTAGTTTTTGTGGATATTGGGAAGTACGCGTAAGAAAATGAGCAAGGTGAGGGTATGTGCACAAGAGAATTCAGGGCAAGATATATTTGATAGACGGTGACAGGTTACACAGTTCATAATTTGTAGTATGTCGGGAGTGATCTTGGTGAAGGTAGATAAGTGTAAGGAAGCGGCTAAGATGTTGTAGAGGATAATGTGAGAGGTTTGTGAAGATGTAACCAGGGGAAGTGCAACTGGTGTAGTGTGGGTCATCCATTGCCGTCCCTCCGCTCTACGAGCTGTGAAGAACGGTCATGAGTGAGGACACTTAATTGGTTTTTAACATAATGATGAATTATTCGTTGAACAGCGACTCGAGCTAACGCAGACCATGTATCAGGATCGACACACTCGAGTATGTTGAGAAATGAATACACGAAGAGATGATTTGTTTACTATGTGGATGGAGATTGTAGGTGGCGGGATGATAACAGTTTATAATGCTGTGACAGAATAAAAAAAAGAAAACTATCACACAAACAGATAAGTTTGAAATAGTATGGATGATGGCGTTTGATATTTCGAATGCAGCAATATATATAGTGCAGCCGGGAGAAGGCAGCCTGACAAACTGGTTTGGTTTATGTCGGTTTTGTTCTCAGAGACGAGCTAAACCACAGAGGACAAGCATGGTTGTGGTGTGCGTCACGAAGTGTAAGGATACCTAGCTATGTAGTGTTGCAGTGAGAGGAATATCGATAATATGATACCTTGAAATAGGCAACATGCGTACACTGCCTGGCAGCCATGAAAAGTGTGCAGCCGTGCCTCACCACGTGAACCAGTCTGTTTGAAATCGCCTCGGAAAAGGTACGATGTAAAACGTGAAAGTAGACATGTATGTATATAAGGATGCTTGTTGGGCCTGGGGTGTGGGGGTGCCTGGCCGCACCCTACTACACCCACTCCTTTGCTGTAAAAGCGTCAGTTATGTCTGTGTACAACACTGAACCGACTCCTCACTGCTGTAAAAGCGTCAGTTGTGTCTGTGTACAACACTGAACCGTCGTTGCTATAGGTCCGGCAAACATCCCTACAGCAGTGTCAAGGTCGCAAGTAAAATGTCTTCGTAAATGGCATCACTAGTCTCACTAGGTACGACCAGTCGTGACCAGTGAGGGGAGGGGAACATTGTGTCATAATGATCTGCTTCTTCACCTCTGAGAGGAGGAGAGGTTGTGTTTGAAAGGGTAACTAAGGAATGAAGTGGATATAGAAATCATTAGTAATAAAGAGAAATAAATAATGACTGAGACCATTTACCAATGGAAGATGAAGATGAGGGATGAAAGATAAAGACAGGAACTTGTTACCAACGTGTGTTTGTGTCCCTCAAGACGAGGACTGCAGCCGCCGGTTATCACCAGGCTTAAAATGAGTTTGGCTTCTGTACAACCCTGGAGAAGAAGATTCAGAATTTCTCAAGTGATAGCTGCGAGGATCAGCTGGACTTGCTGTGCACCGGCTTACATTAATTAATGGTTCAAGAAAAACAATCGAGTGAATCATGGTCATGGATTTTCAGGTGTGGACGGTCCTTTATTGTTGAGTTTGTCGCATGTCATGAAGAACTTCCTTCACAAAAAGAAAGGATTCATAGTGGAATTACCAGCAACATATGAGAACTGGCGGCAGAAACTTGACTTTGATGGTAAAACCCAAACGGAAATTGTCTCGTCTCTAACTGTTGTCGCTAAATGTGAGAGAAAATGTAGAGTTAAGAAGGAGAAACCGATGCCTGATGGTGATGATGATGGTGATGATGGTGATAATGATGGTGATGATGATGGTGATGGTGATGGTGATGATGATGATGATGATGGTGGTGGTGATGGTAAGAAATGATACATGATGGTAAGAAATGATAAGAAATGACTTGTCGAAGAGGTGGGCGGTGACAACCTGAGATTTACTGTAGACGTGGTGAGTAGACATAAGTACTTGACGCTGACGATGATGAAAGGGAAAAAAGAAAATGTCTAACGAAAAAATATAGACGGTTATGAAAGGCAAAACAGAATGATGTAAAACGTACGCAAGAATCAGAGCCATAAACATAGTTTCAACCAGCCGCTACCAACACTGTGTTGGTACAGCGTTACTGTCATTCGTTATGGACACGAAGGAAAGTCAGATGGAGGACTACACTGGTTCTGACTCCCACACACGTACACTTCTGTTTCTCCTACTAACCAACCGATGCTGCAGTTTGTGTCACCAACCAACCAACCGACTGACTCTCCAGTTAACAACCAACGAACGCTGCAGTTTCGGTCATCACCCGACGTACGTTCCTGGTTGTAGGTGCCACTGATGGACGGCCTTGACTCTGGCATGGGCTGGAGGGCGGCCCTGATACCAGGACCAGCTGACTGCTGTGGTTACGCCATGAAGGACACTAGAGCCACAGGTGCTAATGTACTGGGTTGTGTGATGTGTGGTGCAGGATCCGTCGTAGGTCGCCGTGTGTGTGTGTGTGTGTGTGTGTGTGTGTGTGTGTGTGACTCAGGTGCCGGGTGAGGGAGCTTCAGTAATTAGTGTGGTCGTGGTGTGGCTGCGGAGGTGGATGGTAGGGAAGGGTTGTCGTGAGGGTAAATCTCTGTTACTGTTTGTTCATGTTACAGGTTAACCTGGGAGGCGGTGTACGCGCATACATAAAGGTTTAGATAAACTCGCTCTTGGCTGTGTACCTTTCCACCTTAAGTTGTATTATGACAGTAGTTGTCGTGGATAATAGATATGTTAGGTTCGAAATCTGCTAATGGGCATTCCAAGTACTTGTAACCGGTCTTGTAGTCCTGTTATGAGGCTCATAGCACAACTGATTCCAAGGAAATGTGTGGTATTAGAATGAAGTGTGATTATAGAGTATTGAAAGTCTTAACGTGGATGACCAGCTGCTGTATGTGCTTCATATTTGTATCTTTTTATACTGACTGGTTTGCAACTTTAACAGTAATTAACAAATCGCCAGTAAGGAAGAGTGAGTAGATGCATCTTTTTTTTCTCTGTCGTGTGGGTAGCCTGAGGTAGCATGATGGGCACGTCTGGATCGCATTGTTCTTCATCATCGTCGTAATCATCCTCGTGTGTTCTTCATCATCGTCGTAATCGTTCTCGTGTGTTCTTCATCGTCGTCGTAATCGTCCTCGTGTGTTCTTCATCGTCGTCGCTCGTCCTTCTTCAGCCTGCGCCTTGCCTCGTCATAACTTGAAATTTCAAAATCTGGTCCTCATTAAACTCAATGTATTTGATTCCCATCATCTAAGGATTTGATTGCCATATGACTCACAACTCTCGTGTGGGTTTCGCTTGAGTTATGCCCCTTATTAAAACGTTTGATTTGGTTTCTGTCTCGAGGAAAGTTACACCTTTGACCATGGAACGGTATACGCATGTTTTGATATTTTCCAAGCAGTATCTCTGCCCATGATTACTAGACTGTCAGTAATTATGGTACACTGCAGATGACACTGGTGTTCCATAATATACCCTGACAGTTTTTATATTGATTTGTATTTTATTTTTAATGAAGAGTTGTGATGAAGGGTCTTGCCCTAGCCAGTCAGTCATGGCGTCAATGGTAGGGAAAAATATGACGTTGACTTATCGAACCCGGCGTGTACACTGCTCACTGAACCCGGTGTGTACACTGCTCACTGAACCCGGTGTGTACACTGCTCACTGAACCCAGTGTGTACACCGCTCACCGAACCCGGTGTGTACACTGTTCACTGAACCCGGTGTGTGCACTGCTCTCTGATGCACAGGTTGCTCTGTAGAAGAGTCGTGTCAGGTCACTTTCAGTCACAGTAATACAGATGGCGTCTGTATACACTATACGTCTCTTGTGTTGTAAGTTCATAGGATATTTAGGAAAAGGGTCAGATAGTTCACATTTGGAAAGTATATGATAGAATCAGCATGAAGATTACACTTGAAGGTTGACTTGACTTAAAACATATAGTTATTAAGATTGTACATAATTGAGATTAATTTTAGGTATATAAAACACAGAAGTGTAGATTACTCCTGTTTTCAAAACATTATATTTAGTATGATTGATATGAATTGACTGATTGAGTATTCAAGGATAAGAAACTAATGATTCAACGTCATTAGAAATATGGTAAATGCTCCATGACCATCGCAGAGACGTCAAATATTGACACAGAATTGTACAACAAAAAACACATGGCAGTCAACGTGCGACTCTATCTTACATTTTCATTGTAAACTCCTAAAATTGAGGCTGTTATTACGACGTCGCCAAGAACAGGGAAGGAGCTGGAACACCAGTGGACACAACATGTGTGGCTCAACGAGACCATGCAACACACCAGCTTGTATTACCTTACATAAGCCTTTAAGACTGACTGTTTCACCCGCAGAATACCTTGCCTACCTCGTATCGCACCACACACTCATCTTGAATGGTCGTCCTGATAAGTTTTATCCTTACTTCCTGTCTGATCAACGCCAACGACTCGTAAGTTGATAGAGGTCTGAAGGACATTAATCTCTCAAGACATCCAAGAAAGAAATATCACCTCTGGACACACAAGCGAAGTGGTGTAGGGCAAGGTATCGAAGCCTTGCTTACGAGAGATGTAATCTAATGAAGCAGATTATGGTATCAACATCTTGAGCAGAGCGCCACGGTGGCCTAGACTTTGACCTGACCCTTGAGGTTACGGTTAAAGACCAGGCCATCAAGCTCGAGGATATAACCGTCATGCTCAAGTGACTAACGAATGATTTACGTCGAACTCTAAGTTGCTTACTCTGGCTATACAATACGAGGGTTCCTGTTGTGTGTACCTTTATAGAACATAAATATAGGAGTACAGAGGCGTGGAAAACAGGTTACAGGAATTCATGCGATTTTTCTTCGATTTCTTTTGAGATGTATGAATATGAGTGTACTGGAGTGTCATTATTACCATAATGATAACCTGTAAACCCTCGTACCGTCTTCCACCACCTCCTCTTAGTTCTCATTCTCGGAGAAGGTTCTTTATATTTTCATGTCATGTTCTTCCCTTCCTTCTTGTCCGTCCTTACCTCTCTCCTCTTCTTCCCCAGCCTTTCTTTCTCTCATGCCTGGGCAGCATGTGTAGGCGTGTTCACATATCTGTTAGGTGAAAACTGTGCGGTAGGAGGCGAGGTCTGACCCGACACATAAACTCCCGGCAACAACGCGAGAGCACAACACACCTTTATGCAACACTCCCTCACCTCACTGGCTGCTGGCTTACACTGGCCCGGGCCACTCACCAACCGTACGTGTATATCCTTCTCTCCTGCATTTAAAAATATAAAAGATCGATTTGGAACAAAGACTAAAGTCTTTATCTATAAATTGGAGATATACTAATTGTTCATTTATAAGTAATTCATATCTCATCATTTGGGGGAACAAAAAAGAGAGCAGTGTAAGTGACACATGTTAGGGTTAAGTGAGCATCATAGTGGTGAGTATTAATGCAGCTGGTTAATAGATCTTATGGAAAACTGACATCCTGTGCGGCGTACCAGCTGGGATGAAAGTATTTCCACTGATTGTAATGATCACGAGAACATGGATGGACTACTGAGAATTAATGTCATACTTCAGTGTTGCCCGACACTAAGGTCGTAAGAATTTGGCTCTCGATTCCTTTTGATTCACTAGGTGAGCTGTTATCTTCTCCCTGCGTCCTTCGTCGTCAGTGGTGTGTCTTTAAGGTACTCACATTTTCAGCTTTTCAGACCTCTGGGTCAGTTGTACAGAAACTGCAGAAATTATTTATATCTGGGCTTGTATCATGTATCCTCGTTTACTGCCGATCTAACATACAATATGTTTACCACAAGGCAAAATGGTCTGTAATTGGCTGAAGTTTCCAAAAGACATCTTGTTGGAAACCACTAAGTAGAGCATGTTAATCCAAAACCTGACCTGAATGACTGAAGGTGATCCTCTCTCAAGTTTTCATGTTTTATCCCAATTATGCATCCAGTATGGCCGTCAGGTCATTTATAGCTAGGTGAGTGATGCAGGCTCACCGTCGCCTCTCAGAGGGTAAAATGGTATAGGTTTTAGACCACAAACAGAATCCTTACTTAATGTACATACACTCTCCAGTGTTCGTGTTGAATGTGATGTGGTGACAGCCCAAAAGATAAGTAAAAATGGGATAACGAAAAGTATAACGTGGTGTTCAGGATAATGATTTAGCTTCGTCAGGTGAGAAGTGAAGAAAGGAAAACTTGTGAAACGTTTAATGATATAATGATATGTACGTTTATGAATAGGTCTTACATTAGTCGAGGTCTCACCTTGTGATGCTTCATCACCATCTCTTTCGTTTGTTTTTTTCTCGTGTGTGTGTGGCGCTCGTCAGCTGCGGTCAGTCTTTGAGATAAAGAAACAGATTTGTGGTTGCAACATCTTTCATTTGTACCTTTTTCTACAGTAGCCGCAGGGCAGAGTCTGAGTCGCATGTACTTTAATGCGACATACAGTTGGTTATTAAGAAGCTTCCTTATAGAAATTTGAACGGTTTATAATTTTCTTGTCGATGGTTGAAGTGAAATTTATAAAGTATTTTTCATGCAGTATTTTTTAGCAGGAAGAAGGTACAACCCATGACCGCGATGGCTTGACCCTCTGGTATGATATCCTGACCTGTGTACCTTAGGGTCGTGCCATTGTGCTCAAGGGTGTTATCAAATTTAGAAATACAATGCACGAAGACACACGTTGTAAGTCCTCTGGGTCATTTTTCTTTTCGTTCTCAACCGTTGGTAAATGCAGACGACCGTTGCTGACTGCGGTGTAATTGATGGCTATAAAGAAGCAGATTTTGGAAAGGACGACATGAGTGGTCGTTATGATGTTCCAGGTGATGGTTAGGTGATTATGTGATGGTTATGGGGGCTTGGATGGTCGTTATGATCACATTGATCACTTAACGACGTATGTAATGATGATGACTACTGGTAATGAAATGTTGCCGACGATGGTAATAAAGGCCACAGTTGTTCTTTGTTAACGCATGATGGTTGTAGAAATGGTTGTGGCAAGTTTGAAATACAGTTGACCTTACGCCCTCATCATGCTGAGGTAGACATAACTTTTACCTGTTTCTTTTCCAGTCACTCAAGTGGTAACAGTGATGACCATATATATATATATATATATATATATATATATATATATATATATATATATATATATATATATATATATATATATGTATATACCGTCTCCCTGTGTGTGATGTAGGACTCCTTACACTGTTGCAAATGTTCAGGTCTTCAGGAAGCAAATTTTCAGGATTGTAGGAACGAGGCAATCCAGAAGGTATCATGGAGGTGTTCTTGGTGAAGCCAGTACAATGTATGCAGCCATTACAGAGAGTCGTGAAGCAGATTGGTGGGAGAGAGGATTGTGGAGTTGGGGATATCAACCATCTTAGGATCCTGAGGGGAAGTAGGTTATGGAAACCCTCCACTTTCCGTAGAGGATTGACTGATGCCTCTTTCATCGTCACAGGCGTTGGTCACGAACGTTATGGAATGTTACCTGACTGTAACGTCGGAGGTTCTTGGAGGTTAGAGTTATGACGTATATTAACCTGCTGATGTTGGTGTAAAGAATTCTCCACACAGCTGGAGATGAATAACCTTTGTCACGTTGCTGCCCATCAGACACACAAGTTATTTGTTGATCACTGTCAGTAAGGCTGACAGTTATCGCAACCGCTTGTAGGAAGTGACACACCAGAGGCAAACATAGTAACACGCACCAAAACTTTACGTCCACTGTGCAGACACGAGCCAGCGCTTGTTACAAGTCGTGCAAATTTCTGTTACTTGTAAGTATCATGATTGATATGTGTTGACTGATATAGATGAGCTTTCATCGTTTATTTCTCAAGAACGTAACGATTGTATGGGGAATGTTCCATTGTTATTTCCTGTGTTATTACACAGAGGGAGAAATTTGTTAGCGTATCTTTAGGTTAAGCAGCACACGATGCAGCCCCCAAGCTGACTGAAGTTAACAGGTGTGTTCGACGTACTGACAGACGTGGCCTCGTCCCAGGGACGTGTCTGTGGTCAGTGCGTGCTGCACCTTCCTTTACAACGGCCGGGTTGTCAGTTCACGTCAGCAGCTGACGCCAGTGGCATTTGACTGGAAACACGGAAATTCTGAGAAGAGTTACTGGATGGGGATTTTAATGGTATGCAACGTTGGGCACGTAGCTGCTGGGGTAACAGCTGGTACGGAAGTGTGAAAGAATTTCACCTTACATTATACGCGTAGTAAATAAAGTACTGGCCCTTGGCCAGGCAGCAAAGTTGTTTGTGGAGTTGTGTGTAGTTGCTGCCACCTGGAGTTGTGTGTGAGTGAATTCACCTTCCGTAAAATGATTGTTTCAGACTGGAATTCTTCCTTGAACGATACAACTGCGAAATACTGCCAATTTGGTTAACATTTTCCATGAGTATATCGTTATTGTTGCAACTAGTAATTGGGTTATCTAGGTCGATTGCTAAGTAACACCTTCACATTTCATCTCTTTGGGAAATAATGAATAGTAATTTTAATCGTTTATGACAGCACCTACAAAATGAGACATCCATTTATACGTTTCGCATATAATGATAGATATGACCAAGTAGAGATAGTCATAAGTAGCTTGTATGTAAATTAGTGTGCAGGAGAGAGAAGGGATGTGGGTTGTGTATATTCGTGTTGCCAGGTTCCTTTGCCGTCCACCGCCCAGCGCCTATCATGAATAGAGACATCTTTATTTGTTAGCTAGAAGCCTGTGGTGCACGGAGTCATGATGGTGATGATGATGATGATGGTGATGATGATGATGATTTTCTTTAATACGTGGTACAGTCTCTCGTGAACACTACTTCCGTGTCGGTCGTGAGGTTATTTCTTCGCGAGTTCTCTGCTCAGCACCTGCAGCCGTCTTCTTCCGTGAGGGGCGCGTTATGTAAACCTGTGAAGTGTGTTCGTGGCCGACTAAAGACGTCAGCATTTTTGCAGATTAGCCAGTTGAAGGTCACCACGTGGGGCCAGGTGAGATGCAATCGCTTTTATATCTCTTGTTTGGACGTGTTCCCAGTATAGTGGAGACTTGGTCCCAGTATACTGTAGACGTGGTCCCAGTATAGTATAGACGTGGTCCCAGTATAGTGGTCCCGTATAGTGTACACGTGGTCCCCGTATAGTGTACACGTGGTCCCAGTATAGTGTACACCTGGTCCCATTATATAAATGGGGAAGAAGAACACCAGACGTAGAGTGGGACGACAGGAACGTCCTTACCAACCTCAACTTGTGATGATACAAGTCGTCCCAAGACCAGCGTGTAGCGAGGACTCGCGCTGCATTATTTCTCGAGTCAAACTGGAAATTACGTCCCAGGTTACAGCCAGCTCTCAGCCTCCCGTGTCGTAGGAGGTGCCACGTGAACCATAGTTTATGCAGAATCATTGACGTAAAGTGTTTGAAGCGTATCGACCAGTGACTGATTTTTGTGCGCTAATCACATTTGGTAGACCTCACCACCACGGTCAGCTTCCTGCCAGATGTGTTTGTAGTATATTGGTGTCCAGTATTGTGGTCTTAGAAATGAAGTTGTATATGGCACTGCACCGGGAGGCGGTAGGTGGTTGTCCAGCAGAAACCTGATGCTGCCACTATTACCACGTATGGTGTAACCCGTGATTGCGATGGTACTACGATGCTACGACCTCTGGGCACGACGCCCTTGTCAAAGGCCACCCTATCATACCCACACATGGGTCGCATCGTCGTGCTCAAGTGCCGCACAGTCGAGCTCATTCTTGTGTGGGTGTGACTGCAGGATGGTAAGATGTAAGGGGTAACCTACTCTTGTATAACATCGTTATACACCCAGCAGCTGTGGTTCGTGTTAAAGAGACTCGCGAAAGATATACGAACTCAATACATAACTTGTAAACCTTTTTCTTAATTTTCTTTTGTCTGAAGTAGCGTGATCCTGGCACGTACTTACCTCCATTATGTAGACAACAACTGAGGTAAACTTGAGGTCAGTGCACGTGAGAATGTAGACCACATTAGTTAAGCACAGACGGACGCCCACAGAGCGGACTGTTCACTTTGAACCAAGTGCCGCCAAGTTGTGTAGAGACACTTAACAGCGCGCAGTGGATCAGAGCTTAGAGATACCGGGGATGACATAAGTCGCTCAAGACTCCGTATAGCACAAGATGTACATCTTACATCTTATTGCTCTGTAAATATTGTACGCAAAGTTAATGATGTGCTCTCTCTCTCTCTCTCTCTCTCTCTCTCTCTCTCTCTCTCTCTCTCTCTCTCTCTCTCTCTCTCTCTCTCTCTCTCCTGGGTGTTCTGTCTTCACAATGGTAATGTATGATAATTTGATATCCGTTACCCAGATTTCCATCTGAATTTTAGCCATATTTGTTAGTAATGTGTTCTGGCTGTGTTGTGGACGTGGCTGTCTGTGGATGTGGAGGTGGTGTGGTTACGTTCTCTCTGCTGTGGTCGTACCGACTGTGATCCTGGGTGGCTGTAGTTGTTCTCCTGGTCAGACTGCCTCACCGTGGTAGTGTGCCTGGGTCTGGTCTGGCTCTTGTGAGTCCACTTTTCTAGCTGTGATGAGGCTGCTCCCCGGCTACGTTATTCCTTTGGCCTTCGTCTTGTTCACTCGGGTGGTAGCTATGTTGTATCCCTGGTCATGCTCACACCGTGTTATAGCCGTGTGTTATGTTATGGGCGTATATTGAGCGTGGGCGTGATCAGGCTGTGTGCCAGCTATCATCTGGCAGTACTAAGGGCTCCCCAAGGCTGTATTTTTTTTACTCGTGTTCTAACTTTGTTTTTCTGTGCTGACCATATCTTTACGCTGGGCGTGGCTCAGTATGGCGTGCCATTGATCAGCATACATCATGGGGAAGACAGCAGTTGATGCTCAACATGGTCTGTACTCAGGTCCTGTAAATACACATGGCTTCACCCTTATGCCCCACGCCTCCCATAAACTCCAAATAATGGCTAAAGTTACTGTATTTGAACTCTAGCTGTGCGCCGCCCTCTCTACGTGTTTAGTTTTCGTGGCTTCGGTGGAATGGGGTAGAGAAAGTGGGTTGAGGTTGTCGTACTCAGACCATCATGAAGAGAAAGTAGTAGACAGGGCACAGTGAATGAGGCCGTTGGTAGACCACCAAACAAAGCGGTGGGAGGCGCGCGGTGAGGTCATCTCATGTAGGTGAAGTGAAGTGTTCGTAGGAGAGACAGTGTAACGTTAGAGGACGACCTAACCAAGCTGAGAACTGACAGACTTAAGATATGGAGTACTGGATGGGCGACCTGGAAAGATGAATTGGTATATAGTACACCAAGAACAAGAACGGTATGTAAGGCCATGTGGAACAGTAGTTTGAACGCTAAACGAAACCAGCAGTAGGGAGGATAGGTATGAAGAATGAAAGCATGCTGTCTAACATGGCAGACATTCACATGCCCAAGTAGGAAGCACTAAACACGAGCCTGGAAGATGGTGCTTCATCAAAGGTAACAGGATATGAGATACTGTAGAGGGTTATAAGGAAACAAAGTGAAGGAAAGTATGAGTCACACCTACTCCAAGTTTTGTAAGTACATGAATTATTGCACATATGGAAAGTGTTGAAATGGCCAGCTTGGCAGATCCATACGAGGAAATGCCACACTCTTCTTTGTAAAGATGATTCTCGCTTCTGGCATGCTGGTGAACTTGCCACCCAGAGATGTGCAGGTCGTCTTTAGGTGTAAAACAGTCCTTCAGGTAGTGCAGCCCGGCTGTTCACGTGACCCGTAAAGTGTAACCACAGGTGAACCACAACACCAGCACTATAACTTCAGGTGAAGTACGGTACACCGGCCACGACGTACAGCTGAGGGACGTGACCACCTGGACACCTGATGTTTATTTCATATATATTTCATTAGACAGCCATGGTAATGGTGGGGGTAGACAGAGAAACAAATTCTCCTCAGTCCTCCTCTACACCAGGAGTACAAGAACTGAGAGACTTCGTTTTGAAAGTTCGAAAGCTGTCCAGCAAAACAAACAGAATAAGATAAGATAGATATCCATTCAGGTATCTCTGGCAAAACACCACAAAAATTAGTGTAACATCTGAAGTGTTAGCTAACTTCCCAAGAGTTGGGTTGTTCACAATTGAGAGTGTTACAATGTGAAGTGGGTCTATTAACTGAGGTAAATGTGTCCATAACAGTTACCAAGACTCATTAGAATGTGCACTGCAGAGATGGATGGTCATGTAAGGATTCTCAAATGCAGCTTTTACGTGAGTGAAAGAATAGAAGTGCATATCGAGGTGTAAGTCAGTATGCTAAAGGTTCGCACATAACAGATGAGTTAGTTACGACATTGGGTTTTGTTGTGGAAGTGGTAGTTACCACTTAGTTACCACAGTGATTATCAAATCACTAGATACGACAACACAAGAATTCACAGAATGATTTAGGCGCAAACCCTTGTCTTCGTAATCTTAGAAATCCAATGTCAAGTGTAATCCCAAGATGCAAGACAGTAGTGAGCACCACCGTAGCAGAGAGACATCCGGGGCGTGGCACGTACCAGCAGTTGCTGTATGTAAAAGACAACTCCCCTCAGTGCGACAGTTTAACTCCCCTCAGTGCGACAGTTTAACTCCCCTCAGTGCGACAGTTTAACTCCCCTCAGTGCGACGATTCAATTCTACTTTGTGCGACAGTTAGCTGTTAACAGAGATAATCAGGAGAATACATTGGATCCATTTTTTACATGTAATATCTTTTTGATATATAGGGTTCCCCATATAGTAGGGTTCCCCGTATAACAGGGTTCTTCATATAGCAGGTGTCCCCATGTAGCAGGTGTCCCCATATAGCAGGTGTCCCCATATAGCAGGTGTCCCCATATAGCAGGTGTCCCCATGTAGCAGGTGTCCCCATGTAGCAGGTGTCCCCATGTAGCAGGTGTCCCCATATAGCAGGTGTCCCCATATAGCAGGAGTCCCCATGTAGCAGGTGTCCCCATATAGCAGGAGTCCCCATGTAGCAGGTGTCCCCATATAGCAGGAGTCCCCATGTAGCAGGTGTCCCCATATAGCAGGAGTCCCCATGTAGCAGGTGTCCCCATATAGCAGGTGTCCCCATGTAGCAGGTGTCCCCATATAGCAGGTGTCCCCATATAGCAGGAGTCCCCATGTAGCAGGTGTCCCCATATAGCAGGAGTCCCCATGTAGCAGGTGTCCCCATATAGCAGGAGTCCCCATGTAGCAGGTGTCCCCATATAGCAGGAGTCCCCATGTAGCAGGTGTCCCCATATAGCAGGTGTCCCCATATAGCAGGAAGTGTGATAAATCCTGTTCATATGGTTTTACTTTTTTGTTTTTTCTTGTTTGTGCTTCTGTAAGAAATTTATTGTTTCAAATATTTCATATGGTAACGAATTCAAAAGGTTTAATTCCACAGGAATGAATATACCTTAAAGATAAGAATTGTAGTAGTGCAGTAATAGTTACTGTATATAGTTAAGTGGAAACCGTACACATTTAACATAACAGTACCTCTAGAGTTGATATTACAGGTTTTGTTCATTTGTGTCGAGCCTGAACGAATTTGAACCAGACGTTTTGCGCAAACCAAATAGACTTGTCAGAAGGTCGCCTCTGGCAGCCGACCGATTTAATAAGTAGGATTTATGACCCGCAATAATGTGTGTATGGTAGAGGGTGAGGCATCGCTTGAGAACCTTCAAGTGTGATGGAATTTGTGACCTGACAGACTGCCCTGTCAGGTCATATATATATATATATTTTTTTTTTTTCATACATATCCATCGTAACCCGCGTTAGCGAGGTAGCGTTAAGAACTGAAAAGTGAACCTTAGTGGGTATATCCTCACTTGGCCCACCTCTCCGTTCCATCTTTTGAAAAATTATAAAAGGGAGTAGAGGATTTCGGCGCCTGACAGTTCGTCCATTGTAGGGTGAAGATGGTTTAGGTCGTCAGGTGATGAGAATGGCTCTCTCGTTATTCCCATTAAATGGTCACCCATTTTCATGTCTTTCTGCTTTACTCTGTTTTCCTCTCTGATCGTAGAGCTCTTTTGATTACACTTCATTGACATTAGTAATGTTAATATCAATAATAGTGTTAATGAAAGTATAACATTAACTGTAACATTTGTCAGTATGGTTAGAATGTGGTGATGGTATTTTGAATCGTGTGGTGAGGTAGATGCCTTCCACGTTAGTGTGAGCCCAGGACATTGTACCACTGCTGGTGTAGTGTGGCCCAGGACAGTTGGAGGTGACGTGCTATGTTGTGCTGCTTTAAGAGGCAACCACACGGGCACAGCACCGTGGCCAGGCTAGCACTTTTGTTCTCTCTCTCTCTCTCTCTCTCTCTCTCTCTCTCTCTCTCTCTCTCTCTCTCTCTCTCTCTCTCTCTCTCTCTCTCTCTCTCTCTCCCCCTCTCGATTACCATCTTTGGTTTGTAACTTGATGGTGTCCACCTCACATCAATTCATCAAAAGTCCCTTGTCTTTTGAAGCACATTAATCTGTGGTCTCTATGTTGAGCAAAATTTATATTAAAGGCAAAGTATTAAATTTGTAGATTCACAACTACTGCCCAGTAACGAGCATAACCATAAGGGCTATTTTGTATTAGTTTAGTATTACAATTTCGTTTCCTTTTCCGTTTTTCAACCCAGTCAGGACTCCCATGTTCTCTAAGCATAATAGATTATGTAGAGAGTACCAGTTAAGATGATCAGAAGGGTTTTAGATCTCGGAATGGTAAACGGAACCTTTTTTATTTGTAGTCGGCTTTACCATCATCTCTTAATGCCACTCTGAGGTCACTAGTGGAGTGCCGCAGGAGTCTGATCTGGGACCAGTCCTCTTCTTGATATGTGTACATGAATATGTTTGTGAATGACGCAAAGGTCATGAGGAAAATGAGAAGCGCGGAGGATTACATCAATTTATAAGGGGAACTAGACAGATTCTTAAGGATGGTGTGGTACATGTTTGATTAAACTGACTCCGCAAAAATGTAAAATCATAAGTATGGGACACAGAGAAAGAAGGACTCGATATGAATATTACGTGGCAGGAAATAAGCTGCAGGAATGTATTTGTGATAGGGAACTGAGAGTTGACAAAGATCTTTACCTGTCGCCAGAGTCATACAGTAAGAGAACAGTAAGGAGAGAAATTGTCTGCTGGCAAATATTAGAGTATCATTACGTATATGGATGCTATTACATCCTGCGTTTGGTCCAAACTAAAATCGGCTCCTCAAGTTTGATCACTGCACTGAAAGAAGTACAAAAATCTAGTAGAGAAGGTTCAGAGGAAAACAGCAAAGATCGTACCAGAATTAAGTGAGCTGAGTTACAGAGAAAGGCTGAAGGCATTGTGTTTGCTCATCATAGAGGAGAAAAGAATGAAGGGTGACGTGATCACAATCTTTACATTGTTAAAACAGATTGATGACATACACAGTGAACATTGATTCGAAAGATGTAGGAATAGAACACCCGAGGAAGATAACATGATATTAAGCAAGAAACTTCAGTAAGAGAGTTAAAGAAAACTGGTCAAGGAAATAGCACCGTAAATGCTGACAGCAAATACAAGTTTAAAAGGTTGTATGATCGAAGCGAAGTTTTAAGAGATGGGAACCCCACTCGTGTAAAACTCCCTCCCCGTACGGTACAAATAGGTATTTGATTAGACACAGACACACACACACACACACACACACACACACACACACACAAGGGGCGACACGAGCGTAGTAAGTCTCTCCCCGTAACTCACAAATATTAATCACGCACACCGTCGCCACCTGTTCATTAAGATCACCCATCTCTCCATGGTGATCAATCAGCCTTCAGACGAACAGTCAGAACCACAAGACTTTGGTTGTCGGCCTCGTGAGTATTTTCGCCTATCGTAGACCCGTTGATACGGAAAATCTCTGGACATTTTAACCCATATTTCAGTCGCTAACGACGCCCTTTTTTTTGACGTAGTCGTCAGAGGTCGTGCACCCCTGGCTGTGGGGTTTGAAGATCCCGTAATACAGCATTAAATTTTCTGATTCACACGGCGATGTACACTGTGAAAACACTTTAAGGACGATGATTAACGTCAGCTAAGAGAGCCGTCTTGGAACATTATCCTCCACGGAAACACGAACTGTGTGGGATATATGAACTTTCATAATAGTTCACCGTTGAAGTAGTTGGATAACATGGTATGAGCAGCATGCCGCCGTTCCGGGTGTCATACAGTTTGATGACACACGTATAGCCAGGCGCCAGCCACGCCCGCTGGGTGTCGGACAGTGGTGCGGCCCTGGTACAACCAGACACCACCAAAAGAAAGTATTTTTAGTCTTGTAACGAGCAGGGTGCCGTCCATCAAACTGTTATTTCCCCAGTGTACACGCAATCTTCATGTGAATGTAGCAACACTGTTTATTTTGTTTTGCATACCTGTTTCTTAGATGTATAAACCCATTGATTTATTTGTCATGAATTACCCCAGAATAAGGTTCTTGTTCCGAAAAATGAGAAAATTATTACTCTTTTCCTCGGAGTGAGACAGTAATGCTAGGTTAGGTTTCTCCAGATCAGACCAACTAACAATGAAGTAGACAGCGAGACAATGGACATGAAGGTGTTTTAACAGAACGTACAAGTGATATTATATTAATGTATTCTAAGTAAAAATTTGGTCAGAGATGTGCGGGAGAGTTGTTGAGAAGGTTGTGATAACCGATGGTTATAATATTGTTGATAAGTGAACACAGAACGTTCTGGTGTTGGCTGTATGATGAGCCGCACGGGAGGTTCCTCCGTCACCAACTATATATAAAGTATCCCAGGCTGTACTGACCGGCACATGACGGTGGTGGGGAAGGCTTCACCTTCACGATGATGGTCTCGTAAAGTGGCGGAAAAACTCAACGATGGAGCGATTGTGTTGTAAGATCACACGGTGTGTCCACAACACCTGGATGATGTTATCATGTGTGACACAAGAACGATGTGTCCACAACACCTGGATGATGTTATCATGTGTGACACAAGAACGATGTGTCCACAACACCTGGATGATGTCATCATATGTGACACAAGAACGATGTGTCCACAACACCTGGATGATGTCATCATACGTGACACAAGAACGATGTGTCCACAACACCTGGATGATGTCATCATATGTGACACAAGAACGATGTGTCCACAACACCTGGATGATGTCATCATATGTGACACAAGAACGATGTGTCCACAACACCTGGATGATGTCATCATATGTGACACAAGAACGATGTGTCCACAACACCTGGATGATGTCATCATATGTGACACAAGAACGATGTGTCCACAACACCTGGATGATGTCATCATATGTGACACAAGAACGATGTGTCCACAACACCTGGATGATGTCATCATACGTGACACAAGAACGATGTGTCCACAACACCTGGATGATGTCATCATACGTGACACAAGAACGATGTGTCCACAACACCTGGATGATGTCATCATATGTGACACAAGAACGATGTGTCCACAACACCTGGATGATGTCATCATATGTGACACAAGAACGATGTGTCCACAACACCTGGATGATGTCATCATATGTGACACAAGAAGGTGTGAGCAGGTAAGGTGTCGCATCCCGGACGTCCAAGAGGACGACCTGATCGCCGACGGCTCACGTCCGCTCACCTTTAATAACAACAACAATAGGAAGGTGGCGGTAAGCCAGAGCCGGCCTTCTACATGATGCACCTCCGTCGTTTAAACAGATCAGTTGTGTTTCTTAGAATCTATAACGTTATTGCCAATCCCATGTCTATTTAATCTCATGTCTATCTGTCTAATAGTGATTCCGGCAGCTGGGTGGCAAGCCTCATACTACATTTTGTAGTTATGTTTAACATTTGGGTATTTTTGTGATATAAGATCTGAACTATGACATATCTGCCGTTATACAAATAAAGTTAATATCTTGTTAATATGTTAAAACAGTCATCTTATAGGCAATAACCTGAAGTACCCATACTTCTTTGTGAGTATAAACCAGTTGAAGAACATAAGGAAGACTAAAGTATACTTCATGATGACCAGGACGATGTGTTGGATGCTTCAGTGAAGTATCAAAGCTATTCACGGTGGCCACTCTGAGAAAGAGGGGACGTCTTAAGCACGTGGTGGGGATCGATTCCCGGCGACCGGCGGTACGCTAGACCCGACCATGGTCGGGGTGGGGCACATGGTGTCTCGTTGGTTCCAGTCATTAATAAGAAGGACTACGGATACAGTTTGGTAAAGCAATCAACTAATGCATTTTGAAATTAGGGCTGGAGTATCATGCCTTCCCGTTCATTACTGTGACATTAATAAAGGTGTTCGAGATAAAAAGCTGAGATGTTGTACACAGACTTTGCATAAAGCGTTTGGCAGATATGTCCATTGGTGTAGCAATTCGTGGAATGCAGCCACCGATGACGCCACCATTTTCACGGGTTGAAACTCACGTGGAAATGCACACGTCTGGTAAAAGGTTCACTTAAACTTGGCATTTGTACTTTTTCCTATAACAAAACACAGGGATCTTGACAAAGTTCTTTATTCTCCAAAGTTCTCCTCACTGATGACTCCACTGCCAGTCACCTCCCAACGCTGACCGAGGGGCATGTGTGAGCCCGCTGATCCCTGGACTCGCATGATCACACCTCTCACATACGCCTGGTAAAATTACACGGGACAACCGAGCCGCCACAATTCAGCACATCACTGAAGAGAGGAAAGACACGACAGTTTGGTGCCACAGTAGTAATTTACTCGTACTGTGGTGTCATGACCGGAGTACAACGAGACTCTCCTCATGTTACGCCTCACGTAACTGAGATACTTTTTAGGAATTTTTTCCCACATTCTTCATAGTGTTTGATCCGCCGCAGAAACTTCTTTAACGCGTCTGTATTACAGTCTCCCTCACGCATTTTTCTTGTGTGTCTTCAGCTGTCCACACTTACGGAAAGAAGCCAGTATAACCACTCACACTCATATTCTCTCACCATTTTTCACATGCATACAGGAATCAAGCTGGGCCGCGCCGCACCATCATATTTTACTCTCCTTCCCTCGCGATTTCCAGCTATTTACCAACCTTTTAACAGGTGGGGTTTGGTTCAACTTTCCTCCCTCCTAATGAGTCCTCCCACTTGGATATTTAACATGCTGAACGTCCGTTTCTCTCGAGTTATCATTACATGTAATACTGCGTCAGAAGCTGGCCGCTATACCCTCATTCTTTGTTATCTTTATTTGTACGATTTTCTCTCTGATTTTCCTGGATGTCATCGGTTTGGTTGGCTCTCCATCATGGCACATGACCAGCATGTTACATATTTACTCACTCAGGTTCCTGGAGGCCGTGTGGTGTGTTGGATGATGAGACTCACTCCGTGTATGGAAGCATTTCCATTGATCAGGTTGAGAGGATCAGTGAACCTCATATTGGCAAAAAACAAGTTGGATTTTGGAAGGAAAGAGTGTATGTAGCCTCGGTTTATTGATATGAGAAGATGGTAATGGGGAAAGATAAAGCGAGAATAGAGTTTAATATTTACAAAAGCCATATGATGCAGATAACAGGAAAGACCTTTGGGAAGGTATGACTTCAGTGTGTGCATGGCAACACATAAATGCTTGTAAAAGATTTTGCCGTCCATACAGTATTCCCTGTGTTGTCCCGAGCTTTGCTTACCGTGGACAAATGTTAGTAAATCAGGTTGTAAGTTGATATACTTTGATGAGGTATTATTGTCAGTGATTGTCAACATTTATTTCAAGGTGACGTTGACACGCTCACGTCTTTCGTACGACCCAACTTGTATGTAATGGTTGTCAAACACTTTTATATTAGAATCTTGTCCATCACGATATTAGGAGAAGTCATTTTTATCCCCACTAAGGTTTTGTAGCCACAATCATGCATCTGTTCTTAAGGTCTTACACGTGTGACGTCAGTCGCAGATTTTAGGTGGTGTGTGTCATGTTAGATTGCGGTAAAACTTGCTGAGGTTACTCTCTCTCTCTCTCTCTCTCTCTCTCTCTCTCTCTCTCTCTCTCTCTCTCTCTCTCTCTCTCTCTCTCTCTCTCGGTTGGAGGCAGCAGCGGTGACTTTAATATCTCTGCGCCATATCTCACAGTTTGGAGAATATTCCCTCCCAGTCGGCTCTTGTTATCCCGCCTCACTTAGCTGTCTCAGTGTCAGCCACCTTCTTTTATACTTGCTTCTTATTCTTACGTGCTCATTTTTCTCTCTTGCATATATTTATCGGAACTGTGTTGTGCTCCTGTAATGTATACTGGTACCATGTATTGCTCCTGTAACATTACACAGTATGACTAATCACTTAATTGTACGACCTAAGTCAGGGTTGTTTATGGTGTTAGTGTTTACTGTAGTTGCGTAGATTCATTATCGTATATGATGCACAGATAATAATCCGGGGCGGGCTAAGGCAACCATTTCGTATTGCCAGCACATTGCGTCTGCTTTACCTCTGCTGGTGACAATGTTAATGTCACCACAAACGATTCCTCCTCCATACCAACTGTGGAAACATTTTCTCTCCACACTGCTTAAGTTTTTAAAGGTGTTTGGAGGTGTTCTCCCTCTTCTTTCGTAGCATTCGTGTTACGAGAAAATCTAAATGTTCACAGCTCCTACACCTGCATCTGTTGTAGATATCTGTATCCTCCTTTGCCCGTCCTTCTGTTGATATACCCGGATTAGAACTTAAAATATGCTCATCAGATTGTTTTTGGAGTGGCATATTCAACAGGTCAGAAAGGAACCCATCAGTTGAGGGGTCAAGAGGTTAAAGGCCAAGGACGCTGTGCCCCCAGAAGAATACGTTCCTCTGAATAACATAACTTGTGTCTTGCGTTCTTGAGCTAAACTTGAGGATAAGACAGAAACAGACCATCGATTTCGGAATCGAAAGGTCAAATGTCAAGGTCGATGTGACCCAGCGACGACATATTAAGTATAGTTCTTTATACTACTCGTTCTGATGAACTAGTCATTGAATAAGAATCCTTAATCAACATTTTCTTCTCTACTTGAAGATATTCCAGGTTCTACATTGTATATGGTAATCACAAGACATTGTATTGCTTTTTCATAATGTGGATTGTACGCACTGTAGGAAATCAGCCTAATTTTGCACATACTTTGCCCACAAACACTAGTTTTATTATGGTTGTTGTTGAGGAGTGTTGTAGTTAATGTTTAGTTATAACATTTGTAAATGATCATCCCTTCAGCTTGCAATGTGTTGTCCCCAAAGTAGAGAGTGTGGCCCGTCTGTTGCTGTATGTTTCAGTTGTAGTAATTTCATATGATACTAAAATTATAGTATAGTTTAAGGTTCACAGGTGAGATGGTAAGCACTCGCCTCTCATTGAGGTTATCACTTCTTGTACATACAAACGTCCATGTAAACATTGTTCCCTGGGTGGAGGTCAGCCACCGTTATGATCGCTCCTGTCGTCCAGCAGTAAGGCTGTGCATTCTCTCCCTTCTTTCATCTTTCCCTCTTTCTATAACATTCTTTCCCTGAAAGTTTAGGAATGCAAACACCTAATGAGTTTATATATATATATATATATATATATATATATATATATATATATATATATATATATATATATATATATATAGTATCGCGAGTGTTGTTGTCATTGTACGTTGCAGCTTCCCTTATCATTTTGGCAACTGTTCTTCATGTTCCTTACCTTGACTCTCAGGACAGACCCCGTGCACCGCTGCTCCGTGGTCTACACACTGACGGCCAAAACGTAGTATATGTTGGTGAAGTTGTTGTGGAACCCTGCAAAGTTTTCTCTCGTGTGTCTCCTCTTGCTATTGGATTCCCTTCAGTTTCCGTTTTATTTCGCCGTTAAGCATGTACTTAAACTCGAACTTTATGGGATCGCTTTTCCCAAATGTGGTACCGTATGCGACGTTTTCTATCTTCTGGTTCTTATATGTGAAAATGAGTTCCACTACTGACAGTGTATCTGCCCCTCAGGCTGTTGTCTGCAGGTGATGTGTTGGTGAAGAAAGTTTCGTGATTGCATTTTGAGAACTTGTGTCTCCGTCACTTGCCGCATGTGTATCGTGCAGCCTCCCACAGTCAGTACCCAGCCAGCCACCAGAGCTGCTCCACCACCAGGGGCAAGCTGCCTCGACCCCTGCATCATGACACCCACGCTAACCATATCATTATTATCATTATTGTTATTATTGTTATTATTATTATTATTATTATAATTATTATCATTATTATTGTTATTATTATTATTATTATTATTATTATTATTATTTCTTTTTTATTTGCGTTTTTAAGGATTGGCCAATTTGTTAACATCCAGGCACGATTTTGTACTGCCGTTATCTCCTGATGTCCTGATAAAAGGACCATCATGTAGTTCTCGTTCAAGAAGGATGACACCTTCCCCTCCTCCACTGTCGTCTCACTCCGTTTTTCTTCTTGTACAGTTTCTGAAGGTACAACATTCAGGTCTCCATCCTTGATAAACTTTATCTTTACATCTCTTTCAGTTTCCACGTTGGTTTCCCTTATGCAATTCCAAGACTCTGTTTCCATGCCAAGTGCCAGTCAGTAGTGGACGTGTTTTTGCTTGTATGATGATGTTATCCAACTCTGCGCTGGTAAATACTCTTCTTCTGCTGCCATGATGGTCTCGTGTCTCTGTATATCGTGTTTTCCCTTCTGGACTATATATCATACCTCTTGTCTTGGTTTCTCTTCCTTTATAAACACTTTTCAAAATTCTCATGTCGTAAAATATTCTTGTTTGAACACTACCTGGATTCTACATTAACACTACCAGGCTACTGTATTAACATTACAAGGCTACTGTATTAACACTACCAGGCTACTGTATTGACACTACCAGGCTACTGTATTAACACTACCAGGCTACTGTATTGACACTACCAGGCTACTGTATTAACACTACCAGGCTCCTGTATTAACACTACCATGATGCTGTATTAACATTAATAGGCTGCTGCATGAACACTTACTTCTCTGTTACTTGCTATTATTTCAAAATTTCATATGACTCCGATAGAACGGTTGATATTATATTCTGAAATATCCAGTTGCTTATGCTTGTGTGTGTGTGTGTGTGTGTGTGTGTGTGTGTGTGTGTGTGTATAAGTTACCAGCGTCCTTCAATACTTCCATCTCTTGTTCGGGTGGCCATCTCTTCCATCCTCCCCACCTGTTCATCCTGTCTGTTCCTCCTCTTTTTTGATTGGGTGGTTAGAAGGGTGGGAGGAAGGGGCTGGCCAGAGGAAGGTACACTTGAGAAATAGAAGACAGTTACAGAGCGCCTGTCCTCACTCCTCGCTTCTGCTATGTAGGAGGTGTCTCCCCCTGCTCCTGCCACCATCACTATCCCCAGGCTTCCTCTACACGAGGTAATTGTCTCACTGGTTGTCAGCTGACAGCTGGCCCGTGGAACAAACTGATATATTCTTCTTGTGAGGAAGTTTATTGTTGTTAAGATCTCGATGGATGTACGTTAATTGTTTGTCTAGTGATTGATTGACTTCCAATGTGAAGCATTATTGAACAATTTTCAGTATGGTTTGGGAAATGTATTCATATGTTTTTCTCACCATGATTACCTTGTGATTGTTAGGATTGGTAGAGCGGTAGTTGATCTGGTGCTGAGATGAAGCCAGATTAGAACACATACGGAGATGGTACCTGCCAGTGCAAGACCACTTCCTGCACATGTTAGTCTCAGGATGATGATAAAGTCTACATGCCCCAGTATGTTAATGGTGCACTCGACGTTAGTTACTTGGTAATGATAGGATTGTCGAGAGCGAAAATGATTTCTGTTGCAAACTGAAGCGTTGTTAGGGTATCTGCCATAAAGGTGATAGATTCGTTAGAGAAGTAAGAGTGATGACGCTGTAGCAGTGTAAGAACTAGACCTTGAGGGATGGGACTATGTTGCTCTCCATGACTGTCAACACAGTTGCCAGCTGGTGGCAACACACCCAGAGTGTCATGGTGTATTACACTCTTGGCCTGAGAGCTGCAAGTGTTACATAAACCATGTTACTTAGTCCACTTAGTGTACTTAAATGGTAATATGTAGGGAACAGGAGTCAGAGCCGTAGCGGTAAATGGTGGAACATTGTCACAGTGGAACAAATGGCAGCGTGGTCAAGTGTCATTGATTGGAGGGATGGTAGGGGCGGGTGGTGAGAGGTGCACACGACTGTACACATCCGGCAGGGGCCAGGGTCCGGCCGCTTCCTGGACCACCTGCCGGCCCGCGCACCCCGTTATTATGGTGTTGGGAGCCACGCTAGACACCGTAGCACTGTACACCGTATGTTGATTGCCTCACGTAACCAACTACTCAGGCGACCGATGGTGGGGGTCACCGGCATGACCAGGGACGCTACAGCAGGACGCCGGACAGAAAGCTCAGACTTTGTGGAAATAAGTGTACCCTCGAATATATGCGGAAAGATTACTGCCACGTGGCACGGCTGACACGTAGCACTGGCAGAGAGAGAGAGAGAGAGAGAGAGAGAGAGAGAGAGAGAGAGAGAGAGAGAGAGAGAGTAGTTTATTTTTATACAGCAGAGGGAGTAACATTCCTGGTGGATGAGGTATACCTCACCGTACGTACATTTAGGGTCTCGCTTCTACCTCTGCTTCTGATCAGTCAGGCTGTTAGACACCGCGACCCGGAAGCCCACGAACCCACTGCAACTTTATTTTTCCTTCGTGAGCGCAGCGTGGCGGCCACCGTGCCTGCTTTACCCGTCGTCCTGAGTCACACTGGTGTAATGATAATGCGTATGACGTGACCCTCGCACGCATCACACTGTATTACGAACATCTGTCTCCAGTCATTTGCAAAATTCAGTAGCAGAAGACCCGTAATTATATTTCTAATTTAGTCCTAGATGTGACCCTTAGAAAAGGGTTAAACGAACTTACGTAGCTCACGAGGAAGATAAGTTCACCTTTGGCAATGGAATTTGATACAGATGTTTTGAAATATTCGGGACACTGTCTCCACCAATTCTTATTTTCCTCCCAGTATCGTACTGCACTGCAGGCAACACAAGTGTTTCATGGAACACACATCCAGTGTATTTTCCTGGAAGGACGGTAATCGTTTGGTCAGACAAGTTTTGTGTACCTTCATGGATCAAGTTCGTTAACTTTCTCACTGATTATTTATTGATGTCTCTCAGATTTGAAGATAAATCGATGAACGGTTTTGCACACTAGATATTTTCGCCTTTTTCTCCAGTTCATTAAGGATGTGTCTGTCTGTAGTACTACGTCTTGCTTTTACTTTGCTAATTCCTAAGTGTCGATCGCTTCAATACAGATTAGATTTTAATCGTAGATTTGGAACCAAGTTTTCCACGATTTCCTTCGTATAGATTATAATGCACATACCTCTCCCATCTACGATCCAGAGAGTCTGGGTGGCTTGGCTTCAGTGTTTCTTCTGTAGTTCTGAGTCATTGTGAGGTGGTGATGATATCAGGATGTTTCATAACTTGACAGGTTCGTT
This sequence comes from Panulirus ornatus, assembly GCF_036320965.1. NCBI lineage: Eukaryota > Metazoa > Arthropoda > Malacostraca > Decapoda > Palinuridae > Panulirus > Panulirus ornatus. The sequence goes on along the minus strand of NC_092244.1, from coordinate 2,998,704 downwards.
TGTCTTGACTGGTAATGTAAAAACCTAACCGTAACCCAGACTCGAGAGAACAGGTTCCTTGAAGGATGTCATCCTGGCTCTCGGCTCGTTATAGAGAAGGACAGTGTTGTGAAGATGACCTCCATTACTGAGGAACATTGTCACAAGAGCAAATGGTGTGAGCAGGAGTGTGATTACTGCAGGCTTGTGATGCCTGCAGGCTTGTGATCACTGCAGGCTTGTGATCACTGCAGGAGTGTGATCACTGCAGGAAAAGCATCACTGTTAGTCCTATGAAGTAATATTATGGTTAGCAGGGATCATAGATCTTAGTACGACTACACCAGTAACTGACGGTCATCATCTGGGAAACTCCTGCTGTGTTTGGCCACTCATGATGATAAGTGGGAACCGTGCCGTTGCCTGACACCAATTAAGGTTATGGGAATTATGAATCTGTTTAAAAGGCAGTTAAGGAAAAGTGCACGTATTTTATGAAACATTAAAACACCCTCAGTAAAAAAAAAGATTTTCACGCGTTTTAGAAATAAAAATGATGACAGTTAAAAGGTCACTTGAAGAACCCGAATCGTGTGAACCTAAATGTTAAAGCCTCGGGTTGTAGAGGTCTAGGGGTACACTTGCTTGGTCGTCATGAGCCGCGGCTGCAGCAGCGCACTCAATGTATTATCATTAACTTTTTCATCTCATAGTTGATTAAACGAGAAAATCAATTCCCAGAAAACTGTGATTCACTGAAATGATTGGCCGTGAGGACACACCTTGACTGCCTGCACTAACCTCATATATGTGTTCCATGTCAGTGTTGTTGAATTAGGCAAACTGTATTTATCTTTTATCATTTTCATTTTGGGTTTTCTGTACAAAGTAGTGTGGACGTGTGAGAGTATTACGTGTTCCTCAGAAGGGTGACTAGGAAGTGGTGTGGCTTGTCGGGTAAATTTTGTAGGATAAATACTCTTCATTATAGTGAGGACAGACGAAGAAAATCACTGAGAAGCGTCAGGAGAAAACTGTGTTTTTCTTGAGTATATTGGAGGATGAGCGGCAAGTGATGATGTGCTGGGAGTTTTGATGGGCAGGTTAATCCACTAGAAGTTCAGATGTCTCACATGTACTGAGGTTGTAATGCGATGGTTCCTGACATGAGAGATCACGTTAATTTGAAGATGAAAGGCTAAGATAGTTATGATAATATGGAGGTAAATATAAGATTTACGGAGTTGGTTTAAATAATGATGAATGAGGGGAGTTGGCGGTGCGGAGGGAAGCGGTGGTGGTGTTGCGTGGGTGACGTGCTGTCCAGGCCTGCAGTGCAGTCCGCCTCCACACGCTAACCTGCCTCGCCCCGCCACTCCTACACACCCGGCTGCTTGTCAGTCTCTGCCAGGTAAGAACCGCCCTGAAATTAATAGTGAAAGGCTGGGATTGGGAGAAGGATGTCCAGCTGCAGTCGGGCTCAGGGGAGGCAGGACATGACATGCTACAACCTTATCAACTAAACTACAGCTTTTTCAGTTAGTAGATGTTTGGAAATGTGGGACTCTTGTGTGGTATTTCCGCCTTGACCAGTGTGGCAACACTGCATAACGAACTGATTTGACGATGTAGCCCTCAAGTATCATGGCTTTGGTCTGACCCCTAGGGTCAGGTCGATGGTCTCCTTCAAACCCAAGGGTCACCTTCAAGTGTATGAGAGGTTAACACGCACCAACAACTGGGTGTGCATATGGCAGGATGTTGATTTCTTATTCATAGAAATTTTGTTGGTATTTGGCTTCCTGCGTGTTGCTGACACCTCGCAAAAGGTGATTGCATTTATATCTATACAATCGAATATGTAAGGCGTTTGGGAAGTGCGTGTATCGTTGTATTAGATGTAACACTAGTAAGTTGGAAGATGGCTTGAGTTGCAAACGTTCTGGCTGTATTGTGGCAGGGATGGCAGATAACAGACGTTAGGAAAGTATGTATTCATAGTACACGAGCACGTTAGTTTGCTAAATCTCTATGTTTACCAGGCCACATGCTTTGGTGTGGGCACGACATTGCTAGCACTTGACAAACCTGAGTGCATAGAGTTATACAAATATGGGAGAGTAGCTATTAGGTAAGATACAATGGTCGGCTCAAGGCCACATATATTCTTGGTGTTGGATGGGTCATGATTTTTCTTTATCTTGGAACTAAAGTTGAAAACTCCTTTAAGGATTATAATAACCTCACTTAAAACACACCATAAGGTTTGGTTTTTGTAGCCCAGGCAGTAATATAAGTGCATGTCAAGTAGTGAACACTCTGGCACAAGAAAGTTATATAGAAATTGATGAAAATGTTGGATAATTTCCATGTGGGTTGCTCCTGTGAGTCAGCAGACTCAGCAGCATGAGCAGAGAACTACGGTCGAGGGAAACGCAGACGTTATTGATCACTGCGAAGAATTCTGCAGGAATGGAAGCTGCCTTCCTTGGAATAACCTGACGCTTCTCTGTAATGGCTGCAGGTCGTTCACTTGCTGTACTAGGTACTAACTCGGGTGTTGATAACCCATACATGAGCACAGATAAGATCATCCAAGCTGGTTATTTTAGACTGATGTTTCCCGCCAACTCGGATGAACGTCATTCAGGAGTTCATACAAGGTCGCATCAGGTAAGGTTAGATCAGTCACTTTGGTATGTCACTGATCACACGTGAGGTCTGAACCAGTAGCAGACACGAGGGAAATCAACTCAGTCATAACACGAACCAAAAGATCCCCGTCAACATGTGTGACATATAATAGTAACACTTTGTATCTACAAACCGTATTTTTTACTGAAGACTGAAAAGCTGGTTGCTTAAGGTTCATATGTGTATACAAGTGTGTATGTTTATGTTAAATATATATATATATATATATATATATATATATATATATATATATATATATATATATATATATATATATATATATATATATAATGTGTATGTTTGTCGATTGGGTTGGATCGGTAAAAGGTGGTTTTGTTTGATGAACATCAAAGTTTGTTTTCGAGTCAGGCTGTATATTGTAATAGCGTTCGTGCGTGTGGGTAGTCTGTATGATCAGTAAAGATGGTAGAGGCTTGTGGCGAGAGCTGCTGACTTCTCTTTTTTTTTCCACAATAACAAGGTTTATATACCGAGGAGGCCACACCTGTTGCTCTGTGTCGTTTGTGTGATGGCAGCTCGAGGTGAAGTAATCTCCTGATCAGGTCATGTAATGTCACCATCACCGACCTTCCCTGTATAATTAACTGGAACGTGTGATCACCTCTTCCTTAAGACCATAATGTGTAGCATTGATGAAGGTTGTCACGACGACGGGGGCTCACATCCCTGGTGAGGGAAACCGTCACTTAGGTTTTTGTGCTTTCAGAATGGTTGGAGCATTGTGTGTTCTGCCATCATGGTGTACCTGTATGCGTAATGTATTCATTGTGTCCCTCAATAATGGAAGTGCACGTGAGGCATTGTGGTGTCATCCGTCTGTCTGAGGACACATCCTTGTCTTCAGTGGTGGCGGGCAAGTGGGTGATGCAAGAGCCTCTTGTTGTTCATATTGTGTATGGAATGGTGTGTCCGGCAGGTCTGGAGGGAGGCGGAGCTCTGTGTCACTGTTTATGTTCCTTTCTCGATCCATTTTCTTCTAAATACATTAGAAAGATTTTCAACAAAGTTTATTTCCTGATTCTGGGGGATTCGTCATCCGGTACAGGGTAGGCTGCCATACACTCAGGGTAAAGTGTTAGAAATGTTTTAAACACCGTCGCCATCAGCCACGTCACACCACATAGTGCATGATGTGTTCCTGGTAGCACTGTTGCCATATTACCACTGTGACTTAGCATTGTTTTCATATTTTCGTAGTGAAGTATAGTTTATATGCTCAGGTTCTGGGTAGAACAAATAATTCGTCAGTATAAATTTTCTTCCAGTACTTTGTGATTTAAGCCGCTTTAGGTGTGTGTTATGGGAAAGGCATGCTGTAGTTATGGATATTGCTGGGGCAAGTCATTCTTAAGTTAGGTATTTATTTTTTTAGAGACAGGATTGTACATTGACATTCTAATTGGGATATGACCCTCTTAGGTGAGGGAATCCTGGGTGTAATGACGAGGAGCCTTAATTATGTTGTCACGCTGGGTTTCTTTGTCTTGAGCTTCATTATATGTGACGAGTGGGTCGTTGTTGGGCCCACGTCACTCAGTGCTTGATGGTATCCTGCCCGCGGCCCTACACGTATATGGATGGACTCCCGTTGCTCAGACTTCACACACACACACACACACACACACACACACACCATCGTTGATCTTTTACGCACCAAATTTTCCACTTCATCATCTCATATTTTTTTCAGACTTGGCTGAGAGACAAGCTTCTCAAGCCGTATATCATTAAGTTCATTTTGGTGTATCATCCAAGCCAGTGAGATGGAGTAGCAGCCTTCCTTCACCCAGACATCCCTTACTTGTAACTCATTCATGCATCGTCACACGTTCCTCAGGCATACATGAAGTGATTTCGTTTGTTTGTGCAGGAGACGTGATATGTTTCCCAAGGTCGCTTAGGTTCAAGATGGATTATGAGGTGTGGTGGTGAACGAGGAGAAACACTACGAGTAAAGCCAACGGGAACTGATCTGCTCTTAAGACTGTACACACAGTACAGCACAGTCAGACACAGGTCAGGCAACTGCTTGCCACAAGTCCGGCAATATACAATTGTGGTTGTGTTCGTAATGCTGCTCACAGATTGCCACATTGTCTCACGGTCTCTCTCTACCTTGCTCTTGTACTCTCTCATGAGTGTCCATTATAGAGCTCCAGGAGCTGGACCAGTAATGCTCACCAGTAATCTTCTGTACGTGAAGCTTGTTATTTTGAGTAGAAGGTTTTTTTTATGCCTTGCGGCCAGTCTTCACTACCTTGTATGACTCTCCTGAGACGAATATATATATATATATATATATATATATATATATATATATATATATATATATATATATATATATATATATATATTATCAGCCAGCCCCGAAGGGGAGGATGAACACCTGAGTGGACTGTGGACCAACTGCCACGACCAAGATTCGAATCAATGTGCTCCAGCCCGTGGGGCAAAATGTATTTTGTCTGTATAGTTTTAGGTTACTGATATCTCTTAAAGGAAGCAAAAATAGATGATTCTAAGGAAGTAGTTTTAGATTTTTTAAGTGTTTTTTTAGCGATAGAAAGCTGTAAGTAAAATCTAGCGGTTTATGAATTACGCAAAATCCCTCATGTACTGAGAAGGTAAAGATTATCACCAGTGGACCTGCGAAAGCCATAATGATAACCAGAAGTAAGACTGATGTGTTATGTGCAGACGCACCCATGATCAAGGTTGGAGGGGATCACTGCATGGGAGCGAGGCATCATGGCCCTTGTCTCTGGGTTTCAAGGTGTCAGTCTGGTGGTCTTCCGTGCTGATACGATGATTTATATTTTGTTATCACTGAGGATGCGTCTCAGTGGGTATGGTGCAGCCTGACTCCTGATGCACTGGGTTATTGTCGAAATTGATAAGGAGTTTTGGTATTTTAGTATCGTCTATGTATGCATCATGACGTATGTCTCGCGTCTGTGGTCTGAGACTGCAGGTTGGAACGTACATACATACCAGAAATTATTATTTATTATTTTCATTTGGTTAGTAAAGGACTTTTCCCCCGTTGTTATGTGAAAGAGATTGAAAATGATTGAGATTTTTTTATTAACATGTTAACTAAAGTTACCTTTTGTTTTGTGATAGTAAATTTCTTGTTTTTCTTGTGGTTTGGAATATCGTCGCATCAAGTAGCGTAAGCGATCAAGTTTATCAACACTATGATAGACCGAGGCTGTCCGCTCTGATGCCCTCACAACAGACATACTTCTCCCCGAATTCTTATTCTTTTGTGGCGCGAGTCATTGTTTGTTTAGTGGTCTTGGCATCACACATGGTGAGAGGTTTATAGTGTGGAACAATTACTGAATATATGACCAAGAAGGAAGGGTAGCCGGATGAAGGAGGTGTACAGAGGTAAGAGCTATTGTGGGATCCTGTATATGAAGGTGTCACTTGGAGAGCGGATCTTTTTTATATATGACCAGGAAAATAGAGTGGATATATTGTCTGGTGTTGTATGTATTTCCCCCTAGAAATGTGTGCGCGATGGTCACCCAAGTAATTTGCTAGCAGCAACATTTCTTCCCGTGCGGAGAGTTGGATGGCTTTGTGCTTTTTATTCCTCTATTATGACATGATGTTTATTCCTGAAGTGGGTTATGGGTTGCCAAACTTCTCACCGCGTGGAGAGGGAAAAGATATAGAATTTTTGGTAAGTTTGCATCTTACTTGTTGGTGTGAGGGATGTCATTATAGTCGTTACTTAGTCTTTCACCGGCGGCTGTGTATGAGGATCTCTCAATTCATTATGGCTTAAAGATAACACCTGTGGTGGGGGAGCGGCAGAGCTTTCTGTGGGCGTCCGGTACACCAACACCGGTCTATTGATTACTCTGGCCTGGCTTTACATGTCATCTACAGTTGGAATTGACTGTAGACACGCCACACACCCTCTCTTCTGGTGTTTGTGTTGACGTGAGGAACACAACCTGTCATATGGTGTATATGGGGGAATAGGTGGCCAGCATGACCTGGGCTGTATGTTGACTCTCTGAGGCCAGACCAAGCTATAAGACAGGTCAGGCTGCAGGAATAACGTGGGATTCACATGAGATATACAGAGCCTGGTACACGGTGTGTTTGTGGACTATACGAATGTTGGATGTCTTAGCTTGTAGCGAAACTACGAACACAATCGATCCTTTGGTGTTTAATTGTAGACAGTCTCGTCATAAATCATCATAATGTTTCCTGCTTTACCTAGTTTGTAAGTTAAGTTTCTTTGACAGAGTTGATACCAAGAACACAAGACAACACTGTAGGAACATATATCGTCTTATTTTTTTCTACTTACAAAATGATGTACACGGGAGTGTGTCCTCCCCCGCAGCTTGGCTCCTTAGTGAGCTTCAGTCTACCAGGCTGTTTGAATGCTGCAGGGATCACATGATGCAGGGACGGTAGCTGGTAATGTGTGTTATAACATCTGCCTGAAGTAGGAGGTGAATGTTTGCAAGGATTACAAAAATGTTGACAACATCCGTTATACTATCGTGGTGCGGAGTGAGGAAGAGGGAGGTGGAGGTAGTGATGATGGTGACCAGCAACTACGTCCTGATACTTCACCATCACTGGCACCACCAGTAGCAACACTGCTTCCCTCACCATCACTTGCCTTACCAACAACACCAGGGAATCAGTCTCCGTTTGTTATATCTGATTTCTTCCTTGACTCATGTGTCGGTATTGTGATGGTCATAATGTGTTTACTGCCAAGCTGGACACCTGGCCGGTAGATGTGTGTGTGTGTGTGTGTGTGTGTGTGTGTGTGTGTGTGAGCCATGATCAAGATGCTGCTGGCCTGCCGTATGTTCTGCCACATCTTGAGTTTACCGGGCAATACATTGTGTCCGTCCCCGTACTGGAGCAGCTGTGTCCTCTCCTCTGCTTGCCCAGTATTATGACACTTGATGTGTCGTGGTGTTCTAACCTTGTATTTGTGTTTCATTTGTCTTAACTGTAATGTTTAATGATTGTATTTTGTTGTGTTGCAGGGTGGCGCGGGAGTCTGATGCCGGGGGTGTGAACAGCTGTGTCGCGGGGAGCCACCGTGCGCTCGCTCCCTCAGGTACAACCACAGGTAGACCTAGGGATGGATAGGGCGGGGTTGCTTCTCCTGTCTGTCATCTTCACTACACACACACACACACACACACACACACACACACACACATCTATGAGTACCACTGTTCACCGCAACCTTATCTTTCCTGACAATTCTCAGCGGGTGGTATACATACACCCGAGTCATTGTAGACTAAAGTCTACATTAACAGTGGTGTAGTAAGGTGTGTCATCATGTGAACAACTTGTGTAGTTAATACACAGGAATTTGAACAAGTTACCTGATGGTAACTGTATTGCAGGTATTTCCAGAACACCTTCTGTGAGTGAGGAAAAGTATTGATGTAGGAATATTATGGTTAGCTAAGGTGTACTATTGTGACGGAGGCGCATATATTTATGTAGAGGTTTTTATTAATCAGTTAATTGGAGATGTGATAATGGCCTGTACTGTAGCCACTATACGGGTTACGGTATGGTCCATCACTACATTATACACTATTATACTTAAGGTCAAAATTGTGACCAACTTATTGCCGGAGTATGCCATGGTTGTCTGATGTGTTACTATGATGTATGTAGTTAGGTGTCATGTGTTGTAAACCAGTGTGAAGGGGTTGTAGGAGGTTGTGGGGGGAGTGCAAGAGAGAAGAAAGAAGACGTCACACCAGCACAGCAAGAGGATCACAACCCAGCGGGAGCCCCACTTCATCACGTCCAGGTGAGTGCACCACCCACTCCTTATGTTCTTATGAATTAATGAATCAGTTAATGTAGGACAAAAAAGATTTGAGTGATACATTGATAGAAACACTTGCCAGTACTTGATTATTATGAGTCTGCTCCACGACTGTTATTAATGGAACTGATATACCAAAGTGAAACTGCTGACTACCACACACATGATCTCTTCAACATATGAAGATATTTTTCTTTAAAATATATTATCAGAATCAGAATCTTAAGTTTGATTTGGAATACAAGAAAAAAAGTACACATTTGGTTTAGGTAACGTAGAAATAAACTGCTGGGAGATTATAGTGTACGTTATAACACTTATAACTTACACTACTTATAATAACATTTGATAGTAGTAACAGTTTACTGGGGTTGGAGGCACCATCAGTTACATAAAGGAAACAGGAGTTAGTGAGTGAGTGAGTGAGTGAGTGAGTGTGGTTAGTGTGTAGTGAGTGATCACTGTGTGACAGAAGTAGTTCCTTAGATACGTGTATGACAGTATAGTCTCTGCATACTGTATAGTGCTTCCTGCCGGCTCCTGTGCCGGAGTACGGAGTAGTGGATGGTGATGTGCTTTTGTTTGTATACAGTGTCTCTTTCTCCAGCGCACCCTCTTCCTTTATCTTCTATCCTCCTTCCTGTTCTGTATTCTCCAGGAGGAAGCATATTTATTAACATTTTTAATTAAACTCCTCTGAATAGTAATATCAGTACTGATTTCGTCTATGTCACTATAAACTCTCAATTTCTTCCTTTCATCACTAGTCCATGTGTTATGTTATATAGAACGTGTGTGTGTATGTGTTTGTGCACGAGCCCACAATGTCGGTGGGAGGGGAGAGTGAGTGGCGTAAGGGAGGGAGTTTTAAACAACTGCAGAGAAGGAGGCGTGCAAGTCGCACCTGTTGAGGCTAATGAGGCTCCCATTACCAGGACGCGTGCCACCGTCCTATCCTCCAGCCTCGAACCCCGCCTGCCTTACTGTCTTATTGATTCTCTCTCTCTCTCTCTCTCTCTCTCTCTCTCTCTCTCTCTCTCTCTCTCTCTCTCTCTCTCTCTCTCTCTCTCTCTCTCTCTCTCTCTCGGATTCAGCTTTATCGTTTCCTTAAGGCAATGAAAGAGCTCTTTGCCAGATTGAATTGATAAGACACACTAACCTGTCGCAAGACTTATTGGACGCAATATTTTCCCGGAGCAGAAATAATAGGTTGGTTTCCCCGGTGTTGGCTGTGCGGAACTGCTCTTGAGCAAGTGAAACTTGGCCCTGCACCTCTGGTTATACCTCACTAACATACCCTCTAGTTCCGGGACACGTTATCGTTCTTGGTATGCTCAGCACACTCGTACACACACACACACACACACACACACACACACACACACACACACACACATATATGTGCGGTATATTTCTTTTAAGTCTACTCTTACGTATACCACAACTTATGAAGGTGAGTATTTTCTTCATGTCTATATTTGCTTGCCTGTGTAATTTGGCTTTGGTTGACGGAGTAGCACAGACTTGCCGCAGTACCTAGCGTTGTAGACTTGCCTGACACAGACGCTGGATAAGTTAAGGTTTTCCCCACGTTGGTGGTGGCCAGATTACCCAGGCAGGTCTCGCTGTCCTCTGGGGGGATTAATGGACTTAGCTCGTACGCCGTGGTGTAGAAAAAGATTGTTTTTTATGGCGAGGGTCATCGTCTATAAAGAACAGGGAATAGTGTTGAAAATCTGTGTTCTCGTATGAACGGTTCATAGATCTTTTGATTGTTATAGCTTGCAGGGTCACGCACTTCACTTCACTCCAGCAGAATGTTAAGGATAGCGAAAAGTATGAAATAAAAGCGCCATCCAGAGGATCAGAATAGATCATCAAATCACATGTAGCTGCTCTGATGACGGATATTATCAAGAACTAAGGAAAAATTGGGTACATAATTATGATTATAAAGCTTGAGAGATTCTGACGAATGTCTTGGAGTTGATAAATGGTTGACACAGTCCAGCCAGGCCCCAGCGGTACACTACATGTTGCAAGTGTTGCTAAGTCAAGGAGATATTAAGACGTACACATAAGAATTTATAATAACGTTGTGGTGGAAGAGAAATGAGTAGTGTCTGGGAGAGTGAATAAAAAGCGTTAGATTTCCATACTGTGCCTCGCCCAAGGTAGAGTACACCAGTGGGTAACTACACAAGACCTACTCATCAATCTCGTCCTTAGAAACCTCTGGCATTGTAGGGCCGTCTCTCCCTACGCCCTCCCCTTCAGACACACGCACACAAAGGGGCAACGTGGCAGCCTGATTGGAGATCGAGGTGTGGGGCTGCAAGAGCCTTCGAAACCATTGTGTGTGTGTGTGTGTGTGTGTGTGTGTGTCTACGTACACACACACACACACACACACACACACACTAGGAGAAGCAGTTTGGCAATAGGAGTAGAAGAGGATGAGTGGACCTAATATATGAGAGAGAGACCTTATGGAAGTGGATACCATTATATGGCGGTTACCTTCCTGGACGTGTTATGAAGGCTAGAAAGATTCCTCATGGTTACACTTCCATTGGATGCCATAGTTTTGTTAGCAGTCCAGTCTCCATAACATGTAGAAGGCCTCGTACTTTGGTACATCACATACATATTGCCCCATTTTCGGAAAATACTACAATACCTACATGTCTTACCGTTCAAAGTTGAAGCAGTATTTTCTTCTATTCCTTAAAGTTAACACAAACTCTACTTTACTTGTTTGTACTGACGAAGCGGAGGGGAGATATGTCCTTGTCTTCAGAATGTGTCCATATTCTCATAGGTAGGTATATGCACGTGCACCAGTAGATGTCCAGACAGGTTGCGATACTGTGGGTTAATATTGCATGAGCATTTGGTGGTGGAGGGATGGGAACAGTGCGAGCACAACGCACATCAAGCCTGGTGAGAACTGGCCAAAGTAGGTGGGGGGTGCATGAATTGCCTCCTCCAGACCATTATCCGGTTACTTGGAACATAAATAACAAGGTTGCACACGAGAGAAAAATAGAGTCAGTCTGTGTGTGTGTGTGTGTGTGTGTGTGTGTGTGTGTGTGTGTGTGTGTGTGTGTGAGTAAGGGCGGTAATGGACAGGGAACCAGTATAGTGGACGGATAGTAGAGTAAAATGGGTTTCTGAATGTGTGTAATGAGGTGAGGTGGGTAGGTGCTGCTGCTGCTGCTGCTGCTGCTTATGTAAGGACAGAGGTCTGTGCTGGCACTGGAAGAAGGGAGTTAGGGGAAAGAAATTTCAGTGAAAGGGAAATGGGGGAAAGGTGGGGGGGGGGGGGCTTAAATCAGGCTGCATGTCCTGATGTTTACTTGGTTAGTTGTGGGAGAGGAAGGGATCCACTTGGAGGGGTTCGGAGGATGTGTAGTGGATGATGGAATGGTGTAGTGCCTCGATAATAGTTGTGGTAGACGGAGACACTAGCCAGTGATCTTTTTTATCGGAGGGATGTGCATTAGATGAAGAGTACTTTAATGGGAGGGAAAATGTCCAATGGGAAAGTAAGAGTTGCAGTGGATGAATGAGGTTATAGTGTGTGGGAAGGATTCCCACTGTGTCACTAAGGGTGTAGTGTACAGTTTAGATGGACAGGCGGTAAGAGTTACAGTGTGTGGTGGTCGAGGCATCGGTGTTGGCATCCTAAGTAAGGATGCATTAGGCTGGGCATTTTATTGTGGTTGTAGAAGCAAGCAGAGAGAAGCATGATGAGCCACAGGGTGAGGCATCATATGGATCCTGCCAGGTGTAGTTGATGTAGTGGATGAGGTCGGTATAGTGAGCGGGATGGGCAAAATGGTGAGGGGTCAGAGGTGATGGTTAGGCAACGATAAGGGGAAAGAGCATAATGAGGAATATAGGCAGGTGAATGAACAACAGTTGGGGTGGTGGGTGAACAACAGTAGGGGAAAGAGCATGGTTAAGGGGTAGGGTAGGTTGGTGTGTAACAACAAGGGGATGATCAGGGCTGTACGTGAGGGTGGTAATGAGGTCGTCAGCCTGGCCAGAGGTGGGTTAAGATCGATACCGTGATCAATGGTGCTAGGAGGACCTAGCAACCGCCCCCACCATCTATATTGACCCTCCTTTCTCATGGAGTCATGCACTTGTTGGCCATTGTCTTCCTCGTGCTAGAACTGGAGTGTACACCGTGCATGGAGTGTTATCCTCGTCTTATGTCCTGATTGTCATGCATCTCTCAGTACAGCAACAAACACGTAGGATGCTGCGACTCTTAAGTGTCCTGCATGTGGAGTGTGTCATGCAATATTCCTGAAAAATGCTCTTGGACCTAAGACGTGAACACAAACATTGTTATTCCTACAGAAAGTGCATTGGTTTCTTCACGGGGGGGACATGATCTTGAGAAGCTCATCGTGTGAGATTTCGCGTCTGCCGCCAGGGACCATTTCCCACAGGTTTACTGTTTGCCTCACCGCCTGCAATGTTACCAACCCAGTGACGGATGTGGTGGCAGGAAATGTCCTTGTCTCAGAAATTTTATTCCTGATCATACGCCGAAACGTGTTATAATATTTGAGGTGGCTGAACAACTTCACCTGAACTTTACTGCATAAAACGTGTGACATATTACTGTTCTGGCAATACAAGCAGGTATTCCTTCATTTTGAAATTCATGACCGATATTCTTTTTCTCGTTACGCTACTAATAGTGTAGGACACACACACACACACACACACACACACACACACACACACCTGACTAAGCCAGGTACTCATCTATCAACGAGTCTCAAGGAGAGGATGAACAGCTGTGACACGCTGTGGGCCAGTACAGTCACAATCATGTGTGTCAGCTAGGTTTCCATAAACCTACGGGGTCGCGACCTGCAACAACCAGACAGCAAGGAGTAAGAGGGCAGGCAGCCTGGTGGGAGGCAGAGCTGTATGTGTGAGAAGCCAGGGAGATCATGATATGTCTCACGTCTGGTAAGGTCCTGATCGAACTGTGTGGTGCTACAAGAACTGAAGACAAAGTGAGGTACGATAAGGTGAGGAGTGTGGTGGTTGTCGGGCCTGAGCGTGAGGGGACTCGTGTGTGGGGACGGGCGGTGACACTAGGCCAGCCGGTGACGTGACAAGTTAATCGTTGACTCACAAAGAATGGTGCATAGAACGCCTTGGCTCTCGCTGGAACAATCTTCATTATTTAGTATCGTATAGTACTTTTGACAGTCGAATTTGTTTGTCATAAAAAGTTTTATTGTACTTGGATATTTCTTTGTTTGGCTCATGTCGTGTGTGTGTGGACAGTACCTTTTAAAAGTGTGAATTGAAGTCATTTTTGGCAGAGGCAGCTCAGGTTGTTGGGTGTACTCACCCTCTTTATTGAGTGAGGCTTTTCTACCTGCATTCGTCAGGTCCATGTGGTCACCTCAGGGTATATACTGTAACACACTGTGTGGATGTATTCGAGGTTTTAACGTGCGAAACAGTACGCTGTTTCTTCCTATCATTACTACATAAGATCTGTTGTCACGCACAAATTATCCCTGTCACGACTATGTATGATCCACTTTTACGTAAGGGCCATATCGCTCAGCACTATATACGACCGCGTCAGGTGTCTAGTACAGTCATTAGCTCTACAGATGATCAGTGTCATGCACACAAGTGTACGTATGATCTCTTGTCGTGTTTACAGTATACCACTTAGCTCTCCGTATGGTGAGTTGTGCACATGATCATATGACTGTCGGCTCCACGTATAACCCAGACTTGTAGACAGAATACCCGTCAGAACTACGTATTATCCAGTGTAAGGTACACAGTGTCAGTAGCAGATGTAATCCATTGGCTACTACACAGTATACATCGGTCCCTACACAGTATTCTCGTCCACACCAAGTAACTATCATGGTGTGTGTGTCTGTGCGTGTTATGAACGTATGCATCATAGACCGTGGCATAAATTTCTTCGAGGAATATTTTGGTTCGCATACCATATTAGAGTCTCATCGGACGAATTCATAAGACGTTTTTCGTCGACAAAGTAAACGTTTAATGCGTTTATTTTTAGCCAACCATATCGGCCCTGACAGTGTAAGCTGACAGTGGAGGCGAGGTAATGTACAGTACGCCATCAGACGCCAGACATCATATATCCGGAATCATCAAGAATCTGGAAAGTTTAGGCGATTTTTTCCTTATTTTTAGGCAATATATTTATTCATCGTACTCTCTTCACAAATACTGTGACATCTTGTTGAAGAAGACAGAACTGTCGAGATGGCGTCCGTCAAACGTACCCGGTGTTCAGCATGGTAGCCTTTTGAAGGTGCTTTGTACATAAACACAGAAATATGATAGATAGGGTCGTTACTGCTGATGCTACTCATGTACTGAGCTTTGGTGATTTGAAGCTTTGCAGTTCTGTCCAGTCCGTCCTCCTATTGGTGTCGCTCTTTAACTGGTTGGATTTATTTTCCGTGTTGGTGAACATGAAGTAGTTATGTGAGAAATGATGTAGAATGTCTTGTAGAAATGGCGTGGAGTCTGGTTCAGTGTATTGAGCCCAGGTCACTATAATGAAGCTCACATACCCAAGAGCTATGAGCATTGCCGGAGCGTATCAGTTCCTTACCTTATGTGTGTGTATATATATAATATATATAATGGACTATCTTGAGGACATATGAGAGTGTAAGAGGAGGAAGGATACGAGGAGTAATGGGAGGAGTTTATTGCTATAATGTTGTCCCATTACTCCTCCTATCCTTCCTCCACCTACACACTATATATATATATATATATATATATATATATATATATATATATATATATATATATATATATATTCGTAGATCGCTCATCTTTGAGTTGTGTTCGAACCCATCATACTTTGTGAATAATTGTGAATAACACCGCTGTTAATTGGTTTAGATTTATTATTAAGTAAAACGTAGTGAGCGTTTGTGGTAACATGAATCGTCATTTATTATAGACAGTTTAGAACAGAGTTAATGTTTGGGTAATACTTGAATATTTATTTTATGATCAGCATAAGTCCCATTAGAGAAATTAATGTTTAGCGGAACGCATTTATTGCCTAACGATTATTAGATATTATGTTTTCTGAATATTTTTGGATCTGCAACAGTGGAATCACTGGGTGAAAATCAACACATATCATGGGTAACTAATGATAGCTAAGTATGAAAATGTTGGGTGAGCAGTGTCCATCGGTTAGATTTGAGGGATCCTCATATATATGTGAGCGAGATTATGATATTGCCAGAGATGTTGCAAGGGAAATCATCTTATAAACAGGGAATATTATTACCATTAATACGAAAATTATTTTGGCAGCAATGAATGATACTGACGTTCAATAATGAAATTTTAGGTAAGTAAACTCCTAGATGTGTGAATAAGGGATTAATACTTAGTTGTGTAGCTTGTAAGCCGGTGTATTGTACTTCTCGTACACAGACTCGCCCTTACTACGTACTTCACATAGCCCCACCCACTACGCTAATTAATGGTGAATTACATGTGTTCTATCATTTAATAATCTCAGTATAGTAGGGTAGTACACGAATGAAATGAGTCGTCGTACAGAGAAAATAGTGGGAAGGCCGTGAAAGTCTACGGAATAATGTATTCATGTTTCATTACAACGTTTCAGCCAGACGCTTGAGGTAGTTAGACAATAATGCTGCAAAGATTGCCAGGTAACACTTGGCAGTTTCTTTTATGACATATTGACATGGGTTCACCTGGTGTGACCTGGATGTGAATAGGAACCTGTTGTACAGACCAGTGATGCGGTTACTGGCGAGGTATTGAGCAAGTCCGGCAGGGTAATATATTGCTATTGCCACTGGTTTAAAGGTTTTCCTCATATTAACCAAACAGCGGCTCAATGTTAATTGTAGTTAATTATAGAAATGTAGAAGAGAATTTATAGGACCATGAAAAATAATTTAGATCGATTCCATGTTCAAAATAATTTATGATAAAAGGAATAAAATGCTCATAGTAATGAATACGTATTTTATTGTGCTCTCTCATGCCCAGACATAATGGACAACGCTTGGGCATTATTGAGATGTTAGTTTAAAAGATTTATTATGGGAGAATTTGCGAGAACAGAAACGTGGACCATTTCGATGAGTGTCCCTGCAAAATACATTTTCTTAAATTAACTGGGAAGACGCGTTCTCCTTCTGTCAGCCTAACAGAACGGTAACTAATATATATCTGTATAGTCTGTGATGATTTGAGAAAATGCTTCTTAAGTTATCGATTTAGATTCTTAGACTTCATAACCTGAAATTGATAACGTTGGTAGTTGCAGCATCCGAATAACTAATGACTTGTTACATATTTGTCAAGAATATCACTGACTTAGGGGATGGGGAACTAGTGTTATGAGTTTCAAATATAATCTTGCATTATATTCTATTCGTTTAGTTCATTTTGCTTTATAACACTATTTTCCTGGCTAGTAGATTTATTCTGTCTTCTTAACAACCGGTTCAGATTTGAAAGGAGAACAAAAGGTCGAGTTAGAAGAGAAAATTTGAAGTTTGAGGAATGTGGATCAGAAGGATTTGTAAAATTGATTTGAGTTTCTAATGAGAGGAAACAAGAGATGGTTGGTAGTGATACATATCGTGTATGGTTTTATATATAACTTGCGTTCTGTATACCTTATGATGGATGGTGTCGAGTTTGTATTCGTCGTCTTCACACATTCTTGTGAGAGGTTTCTCTTAACTTTTCGGGTCTTCGAATGACACCTTGAGACGAAGTTACAGACATCGCATTCATCGAAGGCTCTCTGATTATTTTCGTGGTGTTTCATGCAGTTCGGGTGGCCCTGCATTTTTCAGTGCTTGAGTGCTTGTCCATGATAAGATATAAGCGCATAGAGCTATGAATATCAAGCTTGAGATATATGTGTATCTGAATATTTGCTGGTTACCTTCTGCGTCCGTCTTGAATGTGAGACGTAACTGCCTGTGAAGTTCTCTTTAGTTTATGCTCGAGCGGTGTTCTGTTAAGTTTCAACAAAGAAAACGGTACCGTGAATGTTACGGCAAATGGATAACTGTTGAATTTGTTCCAGCGAGTTAGTGTTGATGACCTCTCAAAGGTCAGAGGTCATGGAGAGCTAATGGCCTTACAAAGATCATATGCCAACCTCCGTTTAGAGAAGCACCATGGTTTTATTTCATCTTATAGATTGTTCAGTAATTTATGTACGTACATTTTGGATAGAAATGGTCCAAAGTAGTAGGTGAATTATATCTTTAAATTGATATTATATCATTTTAAAAAAAATTCTGAATCTGTCTCTCTCTCTCTCTCTCTCTCTCTCTCTCTCTCTCTCTCTCTCTCTCTCTCTCGTGCCGGATTGTTAAGTGTCAAGCGTCGCTCCTTAGGCCCAGGTAGCTGTCTTTTTGCCTCACCTACATGTGAGCTGGTGGCTTTCAATCTGCATAACATTTCCCAGCATGTAGTGCACTCACATAACTCGTTCTTCCTAAATCTATTTTTTATGTGGTGGTCACTTCTCTCTAGCGAAACTCTCTCTCTCTCTCTCTCTCTCTCTCTCTCTCTCTCTCTCTCTCTATATATATATATATATATATATATATATATATATATATATATATATATATATATATATATATATATATATAATCAACTTCCCCGTCTACCCCGCACCGTTTCCTCTTTATTCGTCTACTGTTTGCTTTGTTTGCTCCACCTCTTTCTGTTCTTCCTCCTTCCCCTTTAGTTTTCTGTACCGGGCTTCGCCATGCCATGGTCCCTGCTGCTCCCTGATGCAGCATAACCTCATGAGTTAGTGGACAGTACTTTATCAGCTTGCTGGGAGCCGTCCGTCATCAAACGTATGTACCTACTGAGATTATATTCCATATGCAGCATGTCGTACATCTGTGTTTTATTTTCCCTAGTAGGAGAGAAACGGATCACTTCTGTTAAAGACATTTTGTCATAGTATCATCCACAAATTCCCCGTTTTCTGTGAAGGAGGCGGTAGTAGTGTGCCCGGTCTGCAAGAGATGGCAGCACTGACCATTCTTGCGAGTTAGTTTTTCTTGTCACCAGATAACGGAATAACAGCATTTGCCGAAAGAAATCCCATTTTTTGATGAAAAATAATGAATGTTGCCCCAGAGCCCTCGCATCCAATACCTTCATTTTTTTTTTCTTCACTGGTTTTAGTATTGATATTCTTGAATTTAGTCTCTAGATACAGGGATCAAACGTTGCTATACGTGCGTGCTGTAGTATACCTTCTCTAATGTTATCCAGAGCAGTAGGAAGTCATAGCAGCGATGTCGGACAACAAACACGATATCAAACGAGGAGTTATATAGGAAAACAAACTATAATCTTTCTCGGTGGGACACGACTGGAAGGAACCTGTTCCAGAGCGGAGGATAGCGCACACCTCATCTACCTGGCTGCTGACTACTGGGGTTGTCCTCAACTTCAGTAGCTCGGTCAGTGAAGAAAATTGTATGGGTACAGTCAGTCTGCTGTCGTGGTGGATGCTGCTGCGCCCACCATAGCGTTAATGAGATGGCCTTGATTATGGCATCAGTTGCCGGTGCCGTCCCAGTTAACATAAGAATATTTCAGCATAGGTTAAGACAAGAGGTAGTCCAGTGGGGGATGATATAGATTTTCAGAGTGGGGATAAGATGTTCCAGATTGACCTTGTGTGTTGTAATGTACATATGATGTATATGTCTTGGTTATTAGCGTGATTGATGTTGGCTTCCACGGTAGATTGTTGCACAGAATCATTACCAACACTGAGTGATCAGCCTCGTCTTTATTCATAAAATGTTATGAAAGACAGTCTTATTGTAGTCTTATTGTAGTCTTATTGTAGACTTATTGTAGTCTTATTGTAGACTTATTGTAGTCTTATTGTAGTCTTATTGTAGACTTATTGTAGTCTTATTGTAGTTGCAATTCTTGCAACATCCAGGGCGTCATTTCTGTTGCTGCTCGGACACTTTCGTCGTGCTCTTCTCCAGATGTTACCTCACATACATCCCTGGAGCACCTTTGCCATCGTACAGTGACGTCCTTCGACGTCGTCTTTGGTTAGATTTTTGAAGTCAGCACAGCGGAGGAGATGGAATAACCACAGTGAAAACCTTGGTTTGTGGTGGCACATCAGACCACCTAGCTCACTGTGCTGGCTCATGGTATCAGGCGGCGAGTCTGCTGCCTTCATACCTCTGGTCTCTTTTTGAAAATGTTTTACATCGCCTTCACACTGACGCTGGATCAGTAAATTGAATAGATTATTTTTCATCAAGTTATTTCTGCAAAACTTTGATCTCCGATGCGTAACGCAGGTGTGAACTTCTAAGTTTACTGCACCAAACACGACCTTTGTGTGCGCGTCGCCTGCTTTTGGCTCGGGGATTGGGTGGGGAACAAGATTGGTTGGATATATTTCCAGTGACTGTATATTTTATAATTCATATCTCCAGTGGTTCTTTTTCGTTATTACAATGACATAGATCTTTCTTCCTTACCTCACTTCACTACACCTATTTTTAATGTTTATAAAAGTAACACCTTGATATATGTGAAATGGAGAGACTGAGTCGACATTATCTGGTTGTTACGGTAAGTTCCGTCATGGCCCGAACTGCGCCGCTGCTGGGGAGGAGTTGTTAACACACTGATATTCAGGACCACATCATGAGTTGCGGTCTACTTACTGTGGTTCCTTTCTTTTCATTCTCGTTTCAATTATATGACGTTTTGGTGTTCCTGTTCAACATTTCCTGATTTTATTTCTTTCCCTTCTTCACTTTCTTGTTGTCAGTTTTTCTTTCTTCTATTTATTGAAACAGTTATTGTATGGAGGAAACCTGCTCTTGGAAGTATGTAAGTTTATTTGTGTTAAAATCATGCATGGTGGTCGCTGATTCCTGGATGTTGTTCTGGTAGTTTTCTGGAATATTATAGTTGTTATATTATGTCTTTCATACGATAGTTGATGTTGTTAAGAAAAAAGAGAATATTCTAGCAACTTTTGTCCGTATCTTACATATGTCAGTTTTGTAGCTTCTGTATTTTTTTTATGAGCGGAATAGATTTAACAATTTAGTACAAACTTGCCCTACTACTGTGTGGAGGAGATAACAGTTTGTAGAAACATAAACATAAAGAAAATTCTCGGAATGTCGTTCCAGAGTTGAAGGTGACTTGTTGAAGCCTAGCATGGCAGCTCGGAGGACGCGGTATTCGGTGCGAGAGAGTTCTTACAGAGCAGAGCACTTCATACACGCACTGTAAACACTGCCACGAAAGATTCTGATCCTTAAAATTTGAGTGGCGGAGGGAGCGAAGCGGTGGGAGCAGGGAGTCTGCCTCAGCCGGGAAACTTTATGTGCTTCTTCCTGTTTGTGTGGAGCGCATCCATGTACGAGAGCCTGCCTCATAAACCCTTCTTCCCGCCACGCCAGGCTATTCATTATTCACCCTAGCTGGAGGCCACCACCACTCATTCATTATTCACTTGCAGTGTGTTTAGAACCTGGCCCGGTAAGCCTCACCTCGCGCTCCCTCATTCACCTATGATGTCTTACCTGCTCTGCCTCCCCCATACCCCCCCCCCCCCCACACACACACACACACACACTCACACATAAGTCCCTGTCTTACCTACCTCACACCAGTCCCTGGCCTTTCCCCCCACACACAACCCCATGGCCTGCGTCCCTCATACCAGTCCTTGGCCTGCCCCTCTCACACTTTCCCATGGCCTGCCTCCCTCATACCAGTCTCTAGCCTGCTTCTCTCACGCGAACCCTGGTCTCCTTCCTTTACATCAGCCCCTGACCTGCCTCCCTGACACCAACCTTGGCCTCCCCCCTTCCCTTGACTTCCTTACCTGGTACCGCAGGCGTCACCAGACGTACGTGGGTGCAGGTGTTGAGGTTCAGGGTGTATCGTAGCAGGAGCTCCTCACATGAGTACCTGGTTATATCACGTAATATACACATTTGGCAGCAGTGTACAGGTCGTCCTTTGCTTGGAGGAAATTTGACGTAGGTCCTCTGCATTTGGCTTTCATTACTGAGAATGATTTTTTTTTATTCTTCGCACGATAGTGGTGTATGTATTTCATATTTTGTTCATATGCATTGTTTTCCGGATGCGATTATTTTGCTTTTTTATATTGAACTAATTATGGCAGTAGAGATAAAATTTTAGTCGTCTGATGATGTGAAAACTTCCGGTGTTGATATCATCATGTTGACTGTGGCAGACGGGTCTTTCATAGGACGGGCGGCTTGTCGGCTGACGATGACTGACATCCTTTTTTTTTGTGTGTGTAAGTTTTGTTGGCAACACGGCAGATGGCGTTAGTCTTTGTTTATTTCACAAGTGAGACATTGTCTTGTGTGCGGCACTAACAACAGGTCTCAAGTGAGTCATCACATTGTGGGAACATGATCTCCCGGATCAGATGACGTTCATCTTGACGTGCCTCTAGCCGTCCAGGAAGCAGAGTTGGCTTAATGACATTCCTCGCCACTGTCACTTGCTGGCACCAGCTGCTGGATGCACCCATCTTGCCTACAACGACTTCTCTTTCTTCGCTGCCCGGAGCACGTCGTCATTGATCATAAGCAGGACGGCATGACTCTTAGTGTGATGGCGTGTGATTGACCCGACCTCTTAAGTAGGTCAGGTCAAAGGCCAGGTCATTACATCCAAGGTTCATAATCGTCGTTCTCATGGTTCATACTGCCTTGCATAACTAGATAACGGAACGTTACTGCGAATAATACATTTTGTTCTTTACATATCGAACTACTTTATTAGTACACAGACGTTCGCATAAGTTTGGTTTTGCAGTAAAGATCCTGTGTTAATAACAATCATTAATTGATAATTTTTGGGAATAAATACGATTCATAACGACTGCAGGGTGGAGTGTGCTTGGAGGGATGTGAAGTAAGGGAGAGCTTTGTGGCACCGTCGACCTGGTGTGATGTACGTATTCATTTCATTGGTGTCGCACGTAGCCAGTCCTCACAGTTAGCCTTCGTTATGCTGGAATCATTTTCTATGTTGCATTACTGATAGGTTACTTCATTAACCGGGGTAACTCCATTTATTTTCATGTGTACGTCAGCTGTTTGATATGTCAACATTTCCCATTTTTCATGAAAGGTTTAGTGATCATAAGGTATGTGAGAGATTCCTCTTTAGCTGGTGTTTGTCGGTAATTAGAATTTTCTTCACCCTTTTCTGACTTCCTCCTCTGTACCTCGGGAGCATCGTACGTGCACCTGGTGATGAGTGTCAGTCTGGTGTACACGGCCAGTATCATGGAGGGAATCTTCGTGTACACTTCCCACCCACCTGTGTTGCCGGATGTGACGCCCGTCTTACACTAACTGTTGGGGTGTTTCCACAGCCGCTGCTTGTTGTCCTTACTGCGTTTGGTGCTGCTCTGCTGTAGCTGCTGCTCCTGTTCCTGCTTTTGCTGCTGTTTTTGCTTAGTTGTTTTGCTGCAGCTGCTTGATGTTCGCTCTACATATCCCGGTGTTCCAGCTTAATGCTTGTGCTGCGGCTACTTGCTTGCATATTGCATTTGGTGTTTGGCTTGGTTTTTATTTTCATCCTGCTCAGACCTTCTACTGCAGTTCATTTTCCGCTTGGTTACACTTTCATTTGTTTTCAGAGTTACGTCTGTTGTTGATGTTACATATGTTGGTTCAACTTTGGATCCATGATTATGTATCTTCTGCTGTTGCTGATGTTGTGTATGTAATACCACTGCTCCGGCTGAAGATGCTGCTGCTGCTCCTGCTGCTTGATATGTCAGTTTTAAAGCGCTCCTTCGCTGAGGTTCCTCGCGTCTGCCCGGCAGTGTTGTTGTACGGAGGGCTGCAGGTGGTTAACTGTATACACATGGTAGGACGCCATTTTGTACCGCTTCTTTGTATCAGAGGAAACTCAGCCTTCAGTAATGGCTGGTCAGACATATTTACCATCACAACAGTGTTTTTGTTAAGTATTTTTGTTGTTTTTATCAAATGTGTTTGTGAATCTCACAGTAGTGATATAAGTACGTGTTTATATGAAAGACTTGTATAATCATAAAATAGTATTTGGTAGGAATATAAGATAATATTTATAAGTAATATTACACGTCCACAGTGGTCCAGGAAGAACAACTTTACATGCTTATAACGAGGTAAAAGTACGAGTTGTGTGTGGTGAATATAGAGGAGGTAAGACGCTTGACACACAAGAAGCAAGTAGTGGCTGAGTCGTACACATTCCTCACAAAAGCTCCCGCAAAAAACATTAATATGAACGACGAAATTCCAGGTCGTGGGAGAAAAAGCCTGGCTCTGGAGAAGTGTGCCAAGAGGATATCCTCTCTTATATTCCATCCTGGATGAGGACACGAATTATACAGTTTCTTACCACTCTAGCGCACCACCACACTCACTGTGAGAACCTCACGCATTACTCACAAAAGAAAATGTATCAAGGGTTCAGTGATATTCCTTCTCAAGCTTTATGGTTCTAGATTATGTACATAGTGAACGAAGGAATTAGTTGAGTATACTTGAGAATTTTATAACTGAGTTCACTGTGACCCACTGTGCGGTGGACATTGAGAATCCCTCGAGAAGACATTCTAGAAAAATGCAAACATTGGAAGACCAAATTCTTTGTTCTTTTTACCGGGAAATCCTTTATAGCTTTAATTAGTCGCTCATAAAAGTTTCATTAAAAGGAAAATGTTGTTTATGTATATACACACACACACACACACACACACACACACACACACACACACATATATATATATATATATATATATATATATATATATATATATATATAATTTTTGATAGGTTCTAAGGGAGACTGCAACAGGAGGAGGATGTTCCAGTGGAGTTCATACAAGTGCAGGTGACTGAAAAGTGAGAACTAGAGTAGTGTGTTGTTGTCTCTGACCGCATGAGACTTGGTAAGATGTTTTGCGCAGTCCTGCACCACCAGTAGGTTCCTCTTGTAAATTGCGCCGAGAGCCTTTAAAACGCACTCTGGGCCATTGCATTCTGCCTGTGACGTTGTTAGGAATTTTAGTTCTATTAGAATGTTATAACAAACTTTGTGTATATATTGTTGAATGTAGAAGAATTGTAGACTTGCCTGAATTGTATCCCAAATTTGTGTCACTCTCGAAATGTAATGCGGCTGGACCATAAACCTCTCCAGAGGTTAAGCCGCTGTGCATCTCCGGGATAACGATCTTTTGACGTAAGAATCAATTTATTTTGAATCAGGTTCGTTTACATTCAGTTAGGGCTGTAGACACGGTGTGGGGTTACTTTACCCTGGCTTAGGTAGTTAGTTTACCGGGCATGAGGAACAGTTGGCCCTGTGTACTGCACAGGCGCATGAGGAACAGTTGGCCCTGTGTACTGCACAGGCGCATGAGGAACAGCTGGCCCTGTGTACTGCACAGGCGCATGAGGAACAGTTGGCCCTGTGTACTGCACAGGCGCATGAGGAACAGTTGGCCCTGTGTACTGCACAGGCAGGCTCTCCGGAGCGCCCTGCCGAAACTGGCCATCACTGGAGGGATTACTCTCACTCCCATTTTCCTGGCCACCGCCCGCACCTGTCTGCTCTCACAGCTAGCCTCTAGGGTACTTCCCACGTATTTCCCCAACCACTGGTCGATTATCATCTGGGAGTGGTATGGGGCGTGGCGGAGTGGTCTCAGGCCAAGTGGAGTGGAATGGGGCGTGGTGAGAAGAATGGCATGGTTAGAAAGTATGAGACCTAGTGCGATGTTGTGGGACCTGGTGGGATGGTGTGGGACCTGGTGGGATGGTGTGGGACTTGGTGGGATGGTGTGGGACTTGGTGGGATGGTGTGGGACTTGGTGGGATGGTGTGGGACTTGGTGGGATGGTGTGGGACCGGGTAGGAAGTGTGGGACCTAATAAGGTGATAGGGGCCTGATGACGGTGGTGTGAGAGCTGATGGGAAGGTAATGGCTTGATAGGATGTTTTGGGTCCTGGTGGGATGATGGTAGGGGTCTGATAGGATGGTGTGGGGACTGATGGGATGACGTGGAACCTGATGGGATGACAGGGATCTGATGGGTTAGTGTGGGATTGATGGGATGGTCAGGGTGCCTAATTGGATATTAGGGGACTGGTGGGATGGTGCGGTGCTTGGTGGGATAGAAGGGACCTGGTGGGATGATGTGAGACCTGCTGGAATGGTAGTGGCTGTTTCCCTGTTTCCTCAACTAATGAGATTTCTGAAGTTAGTTTAGCGTCATCGGGTGAGGGAAGATATGAAGATGTGGTTTGTGTTGGCCAGTGTCACACATGACCAATGAGAAACATTGGAAGTGCAAGTATGGATCTTGTGGTAACGAAGCTGATCCCTGTGGTGGGTTGGGAAGTGTACAGATACACAGGTGTGGAGTGATCTTGGTAGTTAAGAATAGGATGGTATGGTTTACACAAATATGATATGTTGTAAACAAATATCTGTAGTTGTGTGTCAGTTGTCTTGCTTGGTCGTTTATTCTGGATATAACGTGGGTTCCCCTTGAGCCATGCTTAGTGGAAGTTGTCACCTCACATTATATATTCTCCACCAAGTGTGGCAGATGCTTGCTCTGATGATTTGCATGTCATACCTCATAGTGTAGCTGCTATAATTGTCGTGCATGGCACGTCATGTCGGTGCATAAGGTGGCGGGACATGCTTGTTGCCGCTCTGCCGCTGGAGGAACATAATGCACTCATGAAGAAAGCGTTCTCTCAGGGAACTGTTGTTAAGGGACTCGGTTTATACATGACTAAGGCGGGTATGGAGCCCTGGAAGCTCTCTCGAACGTAAAGTGTCTCTCTTCTGTGTCGTGTTCCACCTTTTGTTGTCGCATGATATTGCATGTACTGCTTCTTTGTCGTGGCCGTATATTGTTCATGTTGTGTTCCATGTGCTGCTGTGTTTGTAACAAGCCGTTCATATTTTGTTCCAGCTGCCGCTTTTTCCTGTGATCCACCGTTGACAGCTTTTCCGTTTATTACGTGTTGTTATTGTGACGTGTCCCAGCTGGTGTTGCGTTATCTGGTCCAGCTGTTGTGTCGTCGGCCATCTGGTGTTGCTCTATCATTTCCCACCTGTAGCCTGGGATTCCGTGTCCTGTGTCAGCTTCTGATGTTGTCGTCTGCTGGCTTGTGTGTTTCTGTCGTTTACCAGACGTTGTTTGTGTCGTGTCTTAGCTCCTTCTTACATGTTACTGGAGTGTGATTGTAATGCTCACCATCATTATTTCGTGTCAGTCTGCGCCTTGGATGTGGAAGATTGGAGACTTCCTGATAGGGAGACATGAAAGGCCGATGGAGTTGAGATAAGGAACATACTGTCCTTACTGGCTGTTGGTGGCCACAACCCGTATGGCTGTCGCAGCCCGGCTGGTACTGTACACTGTGCACCTTTCACAGTCTTCATGAGGCTGTCAATTAGGTGGTTCAGTAAGTTCCATACCCACAGGACCATGCGGCTATTTTCTCGAATTACAGAAGCTGCGTCCTTGCGTTTCTCATTTTTTTTTTTTACCTGTTCCACATCCTTCACCTTACCTGACGTAGAATTATTTTGTTGTAAAGGTTATGATGGAACATAACCTCGAATTTTCGTCGTACATGAAGTGTTTTCCCCCCTCATGTCTGAACTCCATGGAATATATTCAGACTTTCGAAGCAAGTTTGGATTTGTGGAACAGGAAAGGGGAATAGATAGAGAAGGAAACAGGGATGGGAAGTGAGGAGAGATGATAGGGTAGGAGACGAGGAAGAGAACAAGTTAGAGATGTTAGGGAGGGAACGCTGGCCGCTGTCCCTGTACGTGAAGTACAGCGGCATAAATCATGGCATTTTATTCCGAGGTTAGAATTTCTTGATGCGCTCAACGTAATCCTGCTTCACCGGTCTTTACACTAGGATCAATGCTAGGATGACCGGCGAGAAAAGCACCTCTAAGAATTCGGCTTCTGTTTACTACCTTCAGTGAATCCTTTCCATTTATTATTATTCTTATTATTATTATTATTATTATTATTTCTATTATTATTTATTATTATTATTATTATTATTATTATTATTATGACATGTGAACTAGAGAAATGTTATTTCTGATCTGAGACATCAAGTTTTACTAGTGTTGTATTTCCCTCATGTGGGGAGTTGAAGTGTTGTATTTCCCTCATGTAGGGAGTTGAAGTGTTGTATTTCCCTCATGTGGGGAGTTGAGGTGTTGTATTTCCCTCATGTGGGGAGCTGAAGTGTTGTATTTCTGGAGAGGTGCGGCGGAGTGGTGCAGGCGGGAGGGTGAGGACCGTACGTTGTGGCTGTCAGACCTCCGTCAGTATCTAGAATTAACTCTCATGTCCTCCCCGTCTTCCTCTCCTCTGTACACTCTCCTTTAATGAACTCTGCACCAAATGTACTAAAACAAAATGATATTGTTTAGTGCAACTTATGGAAGAATTTTTTTCGTAAGATGTCGTATATTTACGATTTGTCATTAGTAGCCAGTTTGTTAATGGATAATCTCGAATGTAAGCACAAATTAGAAAAAAACAAATTAAAGATAGCACAACATTTTTCTCAGAAATATTTGTGTAGAAGTTGTAGACATCCTGCTGCTGATGAGGGATTGCTTCTTGCACTGACAGTCAGAAAGTTATTTGCTGAGTTTAGAAAGAGTTTCTCAGAGCCACTTTCGCTAGGCTCCTGAACTTATTAACTTTTTCTTACGAAATGAGCCATATTAGCTGGTCATAAAGAGTAGAGTTAATTATCGGTAACAGCGGTTTAATAGGGTATTACATCACTCTAATGATAACATTTTGATTAAGGAAGGTTTGGGAACTTTTTTTTTAAGGCTCCAGTCACGTACAAAAGACGGTAATTGAAATACACAAAGTTAAATAAAAAGGAAAAGAAGTCTGTGCAAGTTTTGGAGAAAGTGAAAAAACCTGTTTTTTGAAACGTGTCAGGTCACCGGGAAAGATTGAGAGAGGGTAGAGATCCAAAGCTTCGAGGTGTTGGAAAAGAAACAGTTATCAAAACGGTCCACGCTTGACTTACCAGCGGCCACACATTGATATTTAGTGAAGCAATAATTGTAAGTTTCCAACGAAATTACAGTGTCAGTAACGGCAGTACAACTGATGGTTAATAGTGAAACTGATCTCTTGTATTTATTATAATTTTGTCCTATGAAAGTAGAGAAATGGGTTATGTGAATGGTGACTATTTTTGTGAACTGTTCTGGTAATATCAGTATTCACCAGGTAACTGGTGATGCTGTGCATTATCCTCTTTCGTCAGATTATATGACAAAGTGTGAAGAACTTGGGAGTATTCGTAACTGAGACGTGTCTTTCTTTTTCTCTTATGTGGCTGTGGGGAACTGGTAAGTTTGGAGTATGTTTGGCAGATATCACGTCTATGATATTGTTATCGTGTAAAGATGGTACAGTGATATCTTTCCATGTGGGAAACTGATAGCTTGTGTGGTATTGCAAGACTAGGGAATTGCTCGTTCATGATATAGATAATTGTTGCTACATTAGTATGTTAGCTGTTATCATGTAATGATTATTGCTACACTAGTGCGTTAGCTGTTATCGTGTGATGTACATAACTGATATATTGTTTTGTGGTTGATTAATAGTTATAAGTGTAGGTTATTACTGTATGTACGGTATTACATTATGATCCTGGCCGCGACCAATAACATCATATTGGATTACCCATGATTCTTGCGTCTCGATCTTGTTTATACAGTATGTTGAGTGTTGGATATGGACGATCGTTCACCACAGGGACGTACGTCATACAAAATCTTACATCTGATTCAAGTTGGCAGGTCAGGAGTCAGAGTTCAGGGTCACGTGGGGACATTCATAAGGGAGATTGTACACATCCACATGGAAGTGGGATGGGGGTGATGCTGTACAATCGTTTTGTTGTTGTCTTGATGTGAGGGAGTTCTGGAATGTTGTATTAGTAGGTAACTGTAGTTTGTAGTATAGGTGGTATTGTATTATACGGGTAGGTGGTATCTTGTGGTGCGGGTGTATGCTATAATGTGAGTAGCTGACGTCTGGCTGCATTGTTGTGTGACATGGTAGGGGCAGGGAGGGAGGTGAAGATCTGAGCCGCTCTTCCTCTGGTCGTGGTAGAGGGTTGAAGGTGCTAAGTGCATCTTCTTCTTTATTCATATTGGATGAAAAAGATGAAGCCTCACATGCGCGACTCACTCATACATTTTGTCTTTCTACTATTTTTAGCCAAGTGTGAGGCAGAAGCTGGTGCTGTTTGCTACCCAGGACTAAGTTAACCGGGCCAGTATTAGGTTTGACCTTTACTTTGTTTGTTTCACTCCAACATACTACTTGAGTTGAGTGCTCTTCACTCTGGACAGAAAAATAACTTGAAAATTATTTCGTTCATCATGTTGGTGTTAGATGAGTTTTCCTCCTCTTGACGGATGGTTAATGCGATGGAACTTTTGTGTTTCTTGGAACGTGATAATGTAAAGCTCATTTGCTGTACCTGTGTCAAGGCAGTAAATAGTGTAACCGGAACAGTGGTTAACTTTGGAATAATAATTCATGATAGATGGAAGCAGTGATTCGTTGTTTTCCTTCGTCGAGAAACGTATCATCTTGTATTACTCTGCTGAATTATGCAGTAAGTCCAATTAAGATTTTAAGCAGTAGGATTCCAGGTCGTGAAGAGACGTGTGTTGAGCGTTAGGCTGTGGTCCCCACCACCTACCAGGCGACGCCTCATCTCCGTCCTAATGGTGGCCTCTGCTGGGTCTCCACGTTGCCAGAATTTGTCGAGACTTCAATTAACTTTTCCCCAACTGGCTTCCCCTTGGGTAAACACACGACCTGGGGAAGTTTGGTGTTGCTGGCGCGGAGGACACTGATTTCTCAGCCAGAGGTTGTGACTCATTTTGCATAACTTTGCATACATTGTGGCGCCGGAAGTGTAGAGCGTTCGCCTGGGTTGTTGCCTGTGGTGAAAATTTACCGCATGAGTTTACCAGAGAACGAGGCTGTCTGCTGGGTTGGTACTTGTGTTGGTTACCTAGTACTGATGGTTGGTGTGTGGTATGATGTAGAGTGATGGTATTACACTTGTGTTGATCGTCCCGCACCACCACCACACACGCCCGGGTTGTCTTCTTTCTTCTGGCAGACTCTGGGCAGGACCGGGTTCCTGGAGTGTGCAGTGCGTCGTTGACACGGCCGGTCCCTCCACTCCTCACGCTCCTTCACTCGCCACTTCCATTGGTGGCATTAACTCGCACCACCTCCTCCCTCCCTCACTGTTAAGATATGCACCAAATGTGACACATAATTTCCTTAACATGCACATTTACTTTGGCAAAATTTTAAGCAATTCTAACGAATGCTTATCAAAGTTTTGATTCTCGAAGGCTTTGAGGTGTCTGTATTTAATTTTTGATTAGGTTCCTCGTTTGAAATCCTGTAACCATTACTTCCCGGAAGTTCCAGGGTTAGTTTCATGGAATTGGTGTGCGTGGTTAGGCTTCACAACCCAAGTCTCATTAGTGGAAAGCAACGTTAGTTTTTGAGTGTGAGTGTGCATGTTCCTGCTGGCCCAGGCACCCAGTGGTACACTGGTGGAAGCTCCTCTTCCTCTACATATGTTAACAATTCTCAACAAGTTTCTTTCCTTGGCACGATGTTTCCCTGTCCTTGCACGCATGCACAGTGCACGTGCCTGCTCCCTTATTGACGTATACCGATAATGCATCGTAAACGTATCCCTCACCCTCTGTATTTCATTTTCAAAAAACAAACATTTACAGCGTATTCAGTCGTGTGTACGCGTCAAGTCTTGCCCAGCGTAGGCTGGAGCTACGCTTTAAACCCGTCCGGATTTTCTTCATTGCCAGGAATTCTTGAGTTCTCTTGAGTTGCTGTTTCTTTGTCTAGGTGCAAGACCCAATCTATGTCCACCTCCAAGAGATGCATCAGTCCTGATGAACTTTTTCAGTTCTGTACGAATCAAGGTTCCCACTTCTTTGTAGCTCTCACAACCAGTCCTCTTTGTAGTGTTACTGCTTGTGTTTATTTCGTGGAAGAATGGTGGACCAGAGGCTTCCATGTTGTGCTGTTGGGTTGGCTGGTTCATCACCGTGCCAGAAACTGCCGTCGTATGACTGAAAAATTTTGTATATTTCCTCTGACATGATAGATTACACTGTCCTTTGTGGGATTCGTCAATGTTCGAGATTCGTTTTACTTTGGGATCTGCGTATCTTAATATTTCATTGACGTGTGAACATTGTTGCTGAGGTACCATTCATCTTGTCATGTGGTATTGACCTCTGCTCTCGTAAAGCCTGACTAATCAGGGAGCAACAGTGCAGCTGGGTCCAGCTAAATTAACCTTCTTTATTAACGTAAGATGAACGTGAAGCTCTTCCCTGAACGTAAAGCACTTCCCTGGACGTAAAGCACTTCCGTGAACGTAAAGCATTTCCCTGAACGTAAAGTACTTCCTTGAGAGTAAAGCACTTTCCTGAACGTAAAACACTTTCCTGAACGTAAAGCACTTTCCTGAACGTAAAGCACTTCCCTGGACGTAAAGCACTTCCCTGTACGTAAAGCACTTCCCTGTACGTAAAGCACTTCCCTGTACGTAAAGCACTTCCCTGAACGTAAAGCACTTCCCTGAACGTAAAGCACTTCCCTGAACGTAAAGCACTTCCCTGAACGTAAAGCACTTCCCTGAACGTAAAGCACTTCCCTGAACGTAAAGCACTTCCCTGTACGTAAAGCACTTCCCTGAACGTAAAGCACTTCCCTGAATGGTGTTGCGAGCAACCCCACTGATCACTGTCACCTCGCTTGCCTGTAAGCAAACACTTTGTATTACCATTTATTCCTGATTCGTCCACTGGGCCTTGGCATCGTCATTACTTGCCTGAAACTTTTCCGAGGTTTGTGTGCAACGCTGGTTACTGTGTTTGTTGTCTGATTGGTAATAACAGGTGGCGGGAAGCCATCGACCTGGCAGGTGTTCCCGGCACACCACACTACGGCAAGTTAGTGACGCCTGCGCAGTGAGCCAGCATTTTAGAGATTAGGCCCCACGAGTAAAGAACTTCCTCCACAAATAGGTAATTACACACACACACACACACACACACACACACAGTCTACAAGTGTACACTCAGTCTCTAAGGATTTTTTTCAAGGAATACTCTGTACAAGATAATAGCATTAAGAGTGCTCTGAGTGTGATAAGATAGCGGATAATCCAGGGCGCAAGGCAGGGGTCTGAATTGGTTAAACCTGTTGCTGTGGTAACTACTGCACTAATGACCCCATTAACCGAGCCTCATTGACTGTGATTGTCCTATTCATTGTTGCAGCGGCTGTGGGCTGTGAGTGGCTCTTATTCTCTGTGTGTTTCTGGGGTGATTTGTAGCATCGATACCCTGTCTCCCTGGGGAGGAGAGCAGGGTTGTGTTGCCCATCCTAGTTACTGCCATCCATCACTGTCACTTACCAAGTTGGGTCCCCCTTCTTCCAGAGTCACTGCCTCCCATATTACTAGCCGGTCTCCTTGACGAGTGAGGTGTGTAAGGTACTGGAACACATGATTAGATGTCCAGATAACCATGCATGAACCAGCCCCGAGAGGAAGATGAAGACTTAGGTCGGGTGCAAGCCGACTGCCGCGCCCAGGATTTGAACCCAACCCCAGGCGGGCCCTTGCTGACTCATGGTCAATAAATGCTAGACAGACATACGTACATGTGTGTGTGTGTGTGTGTGTGTGCAATTTAGGTGTGTATCGTGCGGGCCAGAAATTGCCCAAATTAGAGAACTTTCCAGGAAAAAGTTTTTTTTTTTTCTCTACTTTTTCTTTCGCTTTTAGTCGATGTATTTCTCTTTCTCTCTCTCTCTCTCTCTCTCTCTCTCTCTCTCTCTCTCTCTCTCTCTCTCTCTCTCTCTCTCTCTCTCTCTCTCTCTCTCTCGTAACTTTTTGTGGACAAAGGGTTCCATTTCTGAGTATTGCACTGAAGGTAGATACAGAAGAGGAGGTTTGGATAAGGGGGTTTAGATGTAACACAATATGTGAAACACTTGGACGTGCAAGGTAACGTATGGTACTCACCATAATGTTGTTGGTCCTTGTCTCTCTGATGATGCTTTTAATATTATGAGAACATTTTTGTTTTAAGTATCGTATGCCGTCGTATTCCGCAGCAACACCCCTGTGGCGAGTTTGGTCTTGGCGTCTGACTTCGAAGAACTGATTCACCACAAATGTTCTGGTATGTTGAAATGTCTCCGGCTGGTGTAGGCGCTGAAAACTGCTTCCCGTTTGTGGCAAGATTTATACTCACTATAGATATATGATAATAATCACCCTGACGGTAGAGATGATTCTTATGGAGTCATAAACTAACGTAGTATTGGTGTAAGACTAAAGAGTTGACTCGTAAACATTATACAGATGGCATGCAAGTTTGCCCAGATGCAGCGAAGAGCAAGAGTAAAGCTTAAACTTTGCAGTGTGGGACGCTTTCGGGAAGGCTGGGGTTGGACGGGAGCGAGAAAAAGGGTAAGTTGTTGAGAGGTGTGATGGTGGAGAGTAAATGAAATTGACCAGGTGGAGGCCTGATGCAGGGTGGATGTTCCCCTGTGCTGGTCTTCTCCTCCGCCCCTGATAATTACCATCGGATGTTAACCTTTCCCTAACCTGTTGAACAATGTTGTCACAACAATTATAACATCGTATCATAGGCAAATTTCTGTTACGTTCACCAATCCCAAGTAAAAGATACGTATCTCAACAGACACTTCATTTCACCAGTAACCCCAAGATAACTTTCTTCTCATCGTCTTCACGTAGGATGATTGAACGGTTTGGTTCTTGCAATGTTGTATGTTGTGTGAGGAGGGAGGGCGAGACCCTGGAGGACGGCGGTGAAGCTGTAAAGTTCTTATGATTTGTTTAGTCCGTCCCCTTTAAGTCCTGGCTTCCCTGTGCTGCTCCCTTCCCACTGCCTCCTGCCTCTGCTTCCTCCTGCCCTCCTCTTCCTGCCTCCTGCTGCTGCCTCTCCTGCTTCATGATCTTCCTGTATCTTTTGTTTTTGCTGTTGCTGTCTCTGTCATGTTATGGTCTTGCAGTGTCTTCTCTTGTAGTTACTGCCTCTACTGCTTCATGATGTGTCTTGTAGTTACTGCCTCTACTGCTTCATGATCTGTCTTGAAGTTACTGCCTCTACTGCTTCATGATCTGTCTTAAAGTTACTGCCTCTACTGCTTCGTGATCTGTCTTCTCTTGTAGTTACTGCCTCTACTGCTTCATGATCTGTCTTGTAGTTACTGCCTCTACTGATTCATGATCTGTCTTGTAGTTACTGCCTCTACTGCTTCATGATCTGTCTTGTAGTTACTGCCTCTACTGCTTCATGATCTGTCTTGTAGTTACTGCCTCTACTGCTTCATGATCTGTCTTCTCTTGTAGTTACTGCCTCTACTGATTCATGATCTGTCTTGTAGTTACTGCCTCTACTGCTTCATGATCTGTCTTGTAGTTACTGCCTCTACTGCTTCATGATCTGTCTTGTAGTTACTGCCTCTACTGCTTCATGATCTGTCTTGTAGTTACTGCCTCTACTGCTTCATGATCTGTCTTGTAGTTACTGCCTCTACTGATTTATGAATTTCCACGACTTGCTGTTCTTGCCGCTGCCTCTGCTGCTTCATGGACTGTCTTTGTTGTTTTTGTTGTTGTTGTTGTTCTTGCTGCTGCTGTCTCTAACGCTTCGCAGGTGTCCAGTTTTCGTGTTGTTGTTAGTGTATCTGTTTTCTGGTGTCTTCCCACTACCTGCCTCCCTCCCAGTGCTTTCCTCCAGTCTTCCTACCACATGCGTCTTTTCTTCCTGGCGGCCTCACGTCGTGATTGAGGAGAGACTTTTTCAATATTGGCAGTGCGGAACTAACCCCTCCCTCACAGAATGGATTACTTGTTTAGCGTAAATTTTACTTGTCAAAACCTGTGTCTTTTTATAGCGACCTGAAACCAATGTGGTGAAATCTGGAGTAAAAGGAATGGATGAAGGTGTGCATGTGTGTGTCGACCAGATGGACTTGGTTAGGATAGAATGTCTGTATCCAGGTACCGTGGTCTGTTCACACCAGTTGTTGTGGTTACCACTCTTACTAGACGTATTGTCCTCAAAAGTCGCTTTTTTTTTACAGTGACTTGCACTGTACTTTATCACTGGAAAGTTGTTGTAGCTCAGTAACAGACGAGTCACTTTTTGCCAAGTGTCCAGGTTCTGAAGAAGATTATATCGTAGTCATTTCCGTCTAATACCATAGCATTGTGTATGAGATGCAGCGAATGTAGCAGGTTTTGCATTTGCATCCTGCGGTAGAAGAGCATTTACAAATGGGATTTTCATTTACTCTCTGTTTTCAGACCATAGATGATGGGGGAAATGCAGTTTGCAACATGATTATGATTGCAATATGATGCACAGAAATGTGTACAGTACCTGCTGGTTTAGATGGTAATATGATATACGGAAATGTGTACAGTACCTGCTGGTGTAGATGGTAGTCTCTCTGATGAAGTACATGACGGGTCATGGTCCTCAGTATGCTCATAATGTTGGTGTCTCTCTCCTTCATGTGGAGGATTAGTTTCTCGTCAGACAACATATTCCTAACTTCAGAATTGTGGTGTTTGGATTACCGTAGTGACAGATGCCTTTTATGTGGTAATGATCAATTTTTATAATCTCTGCTTCAGTTTGTTTTGTAATATTAATGTTTTGGTTCTTAAACCTCTCTTTTTGTTTGATACTTTGATTTTGTGTAATGTTCTCCATAATGTTCTGCATAACGTTCTGCATAATGTTATCCAGGAGAACTATTTTCTTCTCAGTCTCCGTTGCCCTCCAGACTACCGGTGCTCCTTTCATTGCCTCTCAGCCTGGGTTCCTCCGGCTGGTTTCCACTTGTTTATGTTCTCGTTTCTGGATGGTTGCTGTAGAGAGGATTCTGGAGACGTCTTATTTCCTACCAATCGCTTTGGTTATAGTAGGGGCCCTCCTCGGCTTCCCATTCATAGGTTCTTCGACTTTGGGAGCAAGAGTCAGTCTCTCTCCCAGGTCGATGAAGGTTATAATGTGGATGTTTTTGCTGGCAAATTTAAGGCCTCTTAGCCTCTCTGTGCAGTTCAGCTTTCTTGATGCCGATATTCTCTTTGTTGCCCTCCTCAGGAACTTTTCTGTTAGTCCTTTTTTTTCTTTCATATATGCGGTACCAAACCTGCGAGGCTTATTCTAGTTTTAGCCTAATGTAGTATGTGAACAGTGTGTGTGTGTGTGTGTGTGTGTGTGTGTGTGTGTGTGTGTGTGTGTGTGTGTGTGTGTGTGTCTTACTTCTTTACCGTGGCTTCTACTCTGCTCTCCCACTCCTCTTCCTCTCCTATTTCTCTCCTGCTACTCTTTCTCTCCCTCCACTCCTCTCTCTCTCTCTCTCTCTCTCTCTCTCTCTCTCTCTCTCTCTCTCTCTCTCTCTCTCTCTCTCTCTCTCTCTCACTTTGTAGTACTACAGTAACTACTCATCTAATTTCCTCAGTCTGACACTCATTCACGACCCTACTAGTATCCTTAGTCTACTTTCCCTCTGCCTCATTTACACTGCTCGTTCACTCTTACTATTCTTTCTTCACTTGTGCCACTACTGCACTCACTGTTCATCTACTCTCACCACTTCGCTTACTTCTCGTCCACTTTCTAATCCATTCTCTTGTCCACTCTCACAGCTAGTCCATTCTCAGCATTCCTCTGCTCACCGTCCTCTAATTCTCACTAATTGTCAGCATTTGTTACTCTTGGACCACTGCTTCAGTCACGTCACCCATCCACTGGTATAGTCCCTTCATTTGCTTATCCTCCCTAGGAAAGGGTTCTTCATACTCACACTTCACACTGTATTGCACTTCACCATCACTACTTACTCTCCTTTCCTCCACTCGCATCACTTGTCTCAACTCTCAATTCCCCAGACTTATCACTTTATTTGCGCTGCTCAAGAGTCCACCATTCCTTCACCACAAGTAATGCCCCACTCTCACCAGCCTTCCACTTCATTTTACAGAGACCCAGGTCTCGTGTATGTGTTTGCTCTGCTTGTGATTATCCCGCATGGTATGCACAGTCATTTGCTGCTTGCTTTCCTTCTGTGTATTCCAAGTTATTCATACCCCATGTTATTCTGTATTTACCTGCATACTGCCTCCTGCAAGTGCTCACCTCGAGTTCTCTCCAGTAACATAACATTCATACAAAGTGACGATATACAGTTTTCACTTCAGTCCTCCATTTTCTTATTTTCTTTATCCTTTGTGGTATCTACCTCACCTCCTTCGTCATGTCTTTCCCTCACTTTTCTTCTCCTTGATTACTTTCATTTATGTCATCTTTTTCTTACATTCGCCACAGGTTTATGGGGTTTATGGTCTTTCCGTTATAGAATTGTCTTGTCTCACGGTACGTGGTGACCAGTCACTTCATGTATATATTGTAGGAGGCTCACGGGCACCTGATGATCGGGTTACATGTTCCGAATAGTTGCATGACAGTTGACAACAGTATTATGACTCTGGTGTTGGGGGCGTAATGCAACTGTTACTGATGGTCATACTGGTATGTCGTCACTGGTGTTGGCGGCACTGGTGGTAGTAGTGTGCTGGTGCTGGTGTGCTGTACAGGTGCTGACCTCTACCTTCTTAGTTCTTGTGTGGAGCCAAAATCCGTCGCTCCCGTCCCTGATCAGTCGCATTTTTCCTCCGTACTACAGAGGGCCACGTACACCCTGTCATTACTATTATCATTTTTTACCTTGTCTCCACTGGGAAGTAGTTCCCAGTTAGAGTGACAGGCTTGCGAATATTAGAGAAAAAGAAACTGAATGGAACGAGTGTTATATGTGCATCATGGCAACGGATCGAGCCGTGGGAGAGGTAGAACTCCCGGATCATTGCAAAATGTGTTTAAGGTAAGCTTCGTTATGTTTGCTAAAGTTGTCATCGAAGATTGTTGGTAGTATAGGGGTTCTGGTGTTGATAGTGCTGTCTGATGTGTCGTAATCCCTTTGTTAGCATTGGTATATGTAATGTTCTGGTTCAGGTATTGGCAAATGCTAATTTTATGGTGACATTGGTGTTAATGGGTTGGTTGTATTGTTGGCGTGCTTAGTGGTATGGTATTCCGAGTGCAGCTGGAATTCCAGCGCGTTGGTGTTACCTGTAGCGGTGTTGGTGGATGTAGAGGCACTCACTGTAGTGTAGAGGTGTTCATGTAGTTATGTTGAGGAAGGAGGCCTCCATCTTTCTGGTTGCGGTGATGTTGGTTGACTGTGGTAGTCTTGGTGGTGTGCTGGGATCGGTGTTTCTTTGTGGTGTTGGTGGCCCTTATGGAGGAGTTCGGGTGGCGTGATAGTATTAGGGTGTGGTGGTGGCATTGTTCTGGGTTGGGTTGGTGTTAAATGGAGAAGATGCCCTTCTCTTTTCTCGTGGGCGGGTGCCTGGTTAGCGATGTTGGAGTGTTGTGTTTTGACGATGGTAGTGATACACAGGTAGCGAAAGAGTGGGATGGTGATGATGTTGGGGAGGGAGAAGGTGTTCTGTTCAGCGGGAGGGAGGGAGCGAGGCAGCAAGCGGCGGGGGTGCCTGCCAGCCGCCAGCCTCCCCACCAGCGCCGCACGTCTCGTTATTGATCAGCCCTCGGGAGAGAAACACAAGAATGCCTTCCCGAGGTGCTGGCGTACGGGGGAATGTTCTCCCTCCCTCACCTGTATGGTACTTGGTCAGGGGCAGACAACGTCGCCACCATGATCACGTTGGCCTCTGAACAGCAGCGCCAACCATCCACTGATACCACAGCTCACCAGTGGTAGTGAAGGCTGTGTCCCACGAATTCCCCCTGTCATAGTGTCCTGTATGTGTATACGTAATTGTCTGTTTGCACAGGATGGGGAGACTTCCACACTCATTGAGCCTCATCTCCTGACTTTCGTTACCACTGTGTGAGTGTGTGTGTGTGTGTGTGTGTGTGTGTGTGTGTGTGTGTGTGTGTTTTCAAAAACGCACTCACGCAAATTCATGCACATACCAAGATAACACAAACTCATACTCTCGCTTATCCATGCATTAACACACGCCAGTACACACTAATATACCTAAGAGTAAAACCAAAGTACATATCAGAGGTTAAGAAACGAGGCAACATGAGTGTAAAACTCCCTCCCCAATACACAAAGAGAAACCACACACACAAATGACAAAAACAAACAGTATCGCAGCACAAGCACAAATCTATATATATATATATATATATATATATATATATATATATATATATATATATATATATATAAGTTACCGGCTTAGGTCTTATGCATACATACATAACGTGGAACATAGGCACCGTTCTGTGTTGTATACATGTATACATGATGCTCGTATGCCTGGAGGCGTTGAAGTAGGGGTGGGTGCGACATGATATCACAGTCTTCCTCAACTTTAAACAAAGGGGTAAGGTATGGAGCATTTAAAGCCTGGGCCGCTGGAGGTCATTTACGGCGGCGGGGATGTTAGCGGCCAAGGTTTACCCCACTGCTGTCCTGCTGATGGTGCTGTGCGCCCTGGTTGAGCCGGGGACCGGCCAGGAGGTGTTGAAAGATTAAAAATGAACGTAATGTTTAGTCCTGTGAGAGAGGAAGAGTGTGAAGGGAATAAGGAATAAAGGAGTAAGTGAGGAAGACAAAGGAGCATCTCGTTAAGTTAGTATAAAGGGGACGGAGTGCCGACAAAGAAGACCTCCCAGTGATATTACCAGAGGAGCCTTGCCAGGTGCGGGACTACTGGCACGGCCACACTCTCCACGCCTCGAGATGCTCCTATGAAGCAACCACACACCTCACCACCCACTCCAAAAGCAACGTAGGGAAGAACAGAATAATGTATGGAGCCAGAGAGGAGCTGTCTGTCGTGTGTGGGAATAGTGAGGCAGCAGCAGCAGTCACAGAATCGATAACGGAGAGTTAACTCTGGGAATGTCTGATGAACTGCTGAAACTTGACTGGAAATAACAAAGGAAACCACAGGATAGACACTGATCTTCATAGAGATAAGGCAGAGGTTGTAGGGAGTTACCTAATACTGTGTCCGAGTCACTGTATGTGTGTTTGCACTGAGTCGTTGTTTTTAGATAACCAGGCCCATAGCCTAGCACGGGTTCCTCTCTGTAGACGGCCCGTCTCCAGCTTACTCCATTGCAGTGACTCAGTTGATGTGCCAGAAACAGTGTTGTTGTGGTGTGTGTGTGTGTTGTGTGTGTGTGTGTGTGTGAGCCATGAGCGGTGTTGACAGTGCACCAACTCAGTAAAACATGGTGTATGTATACTAGCCTACCCGCCACCCTTCCCGTTGTCCTTTGTCCCTGTGTTTGTATGTTCTGCTGTTTAGTTTAACTCAGAGAATGTTGGAAACTGAAGCTCTCCTTTGTGGAGGCTCCATGTGGGTGAGGGGAGTAGAGGGTTAGTTGCAAGGGCAGCTGGGAGGGAGGCTGCGCTCCGAGGTACAGAGATGACCGGAGGCTGGGCTCTGAGACGCAGAGAAAGGACTGGAGACTAGGTGGAGCTGGGCGGAGATAGAGAGGAGGCGGAAGAAATGGTAGTAAGAATGAAAGACACGTCGACAGTTAGGAGGTGAGGGTGATGAAGGTGACGGGATGGTTGGCAGCAAGGCTGAGGAAACGCTAGTAAGGTTGTAGGTGTGACGGAGATGTCTGGAAGGTTTGGTGCGAGAGTGAGAGAGACGATGGAAGATGATACAGGAAGAGATGACTGTAACTTGAGGGAGACATGACGAGTTTGGACAGTAAGACTGGGAGACACGAGAGTATGGCATGGCATGGTAGGGTAGGGTAGGATTGGCATAGAGAGACGAGCTTAAGTAGGATAATTTACTGAGCCAACACTGTTACTGATGACTGGAAATGGATGATTACCAGTGAGGATGAGAGAGATAATAGGGCCAGTACTTGTTGTAAAGGAAAACAAAGGAAGTGTAAGCAGTGGGTTCTGGAGACGAGGGAAAGGTTGGCAGAAACTGAAAGAGATGAGGATGATAAACTGAGGCAACCGAGGTGAGTGTAGCCACTTTGACTTACGGTGGCGGCAAGAGGGTGAGCAGTGAGGCTGAGAGAGACGAGGGGAGGAGGGTGGGCAGTCAGACTGAGGGATAGGTTAACTTTTGAATATTAAGTAGATCCCGCCTATAAAGGGAAGGTCAGACCGAGTTAAGATAGGGAGGAGGGAGGATTGGCTTGGTCAGAGGTTTTGTTGTGGTTGTTTATTGTCAGTCTTTAGGAAGAGAATTGTTAGAATTTATTTCTCTTTTAAGAAGATAGATAAGCATTACGAATATTTTGTAGATATGGAAATGAATCTTTTGGTAGACTACATACTTCTGATACGCTGGTGTTTGAAATAGGTCGTGACAGTAGCCGAGTGTTGTGGGCAGAGAGTGTAGTGTGGTAGTGATGGCGGAGTCGTGGAGGAGTAAATGTAGGATGAGTGATAGTCGAGTGGTGGGTGCCAGAGTGAGGGTGGTGGAGGAGGGGAGGCGATGAGTATTGGACTGACAGAGGAGAGCGACGCGTCGTGTAAGTGGAGACTGGGTATTAGGGTAAGTGTGGAGGTTTGGATAGTATATTAAGAGGAAGTACATATAATGGTAGAGGGACTCATGTTAGTGAAGAAAGGGTGCCAGAGTGATGTAGGGATGAGAACATCGGGGATAATGCAGGGAGAGAGAGAGAGAGAGAGAGAGAGAGAGAGAGAGAGAGAGAGAGAGAGAGAGAGAGAGAGAGAGAATAATGTTTGCTGATATAACCAGGCTTGGCAGGCGAAGTTTACAAATTAAGATGTATACAAAGATCACTAACATCTATCATTAACTTTGTCAAAAGTAAAAGGTATTGGCAGCGATTTTGCCTGAAATCGCCCAGTTTTTAGGTACGAGAACACAGACAAGAAATATGTATCATAGTTTAAACATGATAAACCTTAGAAAGCTTGGGTTACCATGTCCATGATAAACGCTTTCTTTTGGCACGAAACATAGAAGCACTCTGTGTAATAACACCACAAGTATCAGGACGTGATCTAGGTACACCCAGAGCAAGTAGCAGTAATATCCCAAGCATGAAACACTTTACTCCGTACCTGCAAGTTTTTTGTTTTTATTTCTTGGCGTTGGAGGCTCCAGTCACGGGCAAACGTCCACATCAAGGCCGGTCCTTGATTGAAATATAGAGGGGATTATGAAAGGGAGAAACGGAAAGTATTTACTTAGGAAAAGTATTTATGAAAGACAAGGAAAGTATTTACGAATTTTGGTGGTATTATAAACATTATGGATATGACGATATGCGCTCAGAAATACACTACTTGTTTAGAAAGTTTATCTGATCAGTCAGGTTGTAAAGGATATGTTGACCGGGGGGCCACAACCTCAAACAGCCTGACTGATCAAAGGCGCAAGTGTTGCTTGGTCCCAGGCCAAGATGTGGAGATAAGACGAAAATCAACATAAGGTAGGCCTAAACCCAGGCTAGGTTTTTAGAGTTGTAGATTGTAGTGTAGACATTGAAGGAGGAACTGTTGGGTAGTTGTTATGTTTGGATGCAGGTAGGGAAAGTAGAGTTGTGTATGTTGAGGTAGAGTGACGTACTGGTAGATATTGTTCTAGTTATTCACGTGATGTGGCGTTAGCAAGACACTACGGGCGCACCACAAGCCTGAGTGGGTAGTTGTAGAACTGTCCGTGAATACGAGGCAAGTAACAGAGATGGATTAAGGGCCCCTTGTTTTCAGTATACAGATAGAAGGCATATAGATAGACACTGGAGCGGTGTATATCACAAGTACAGAGGAAGGCTGTATTCGTTACGTTGACACAAACGTTATAGAGAATATTCAGCACACATATATATGGACAGGTGAGCAGTAAAAGGCATATCACAGAGGTTGATTAATAAACATGTTTATAAGTGATAGGAGAGTACGTAATTCAAGTTACATAGTATT
Source organism: Panulirus ornatus (assembly GCF_036320965.1). Taxonomy (NCBI): domain Eukaryota; kingdom Metazoa; phylum Arthropoda; class Malacostraca; order Decapoda; family Palinuridae; genus Panulirus; species Panulirus ornatus. The sequence continues at coordinate 2,954,851 of NC_092244.1, read as the reverse complement.
ATAGGTATAGTCATGCCCATGAATGAAATTCATAGGCCTGCGAAGCCCGGGTTTGCTCTCAAGTACGTCATTACGAGTGAAAGATTGATCAATTTTATGAATAATGAGACCCGGAGGTGGAGAGTGGTGTGTGGATGGAGGTAAAAAGAGTAGCTTTAAAGGGAAGGGAGCCCAAGACTCTTCAACACCTTGCCACCTACCATCAGAAACAGCATAGGATGCACGGTAGAGAAGTTCAAGATTGTATTGACAAATACCTGCAAAGTGTACCTGACCATCGAGGCTGTGGGGTTTGTGTGGGCCTGAGGGCTGCAGCTTGGTCGACAACGACCCAGTCCAGCAGCCTGGGCCCAGCCTGGACCGAGAGGTCTCCACGAGGTCCAAATCAAGAGAGGTAAAGTGTTCGGTGCAAGAAAAGAAAGTAAGTGTTGATGTGGAGGTAGAAAGATGACTGTCGGGGTGAAGTAAACGAAGTAATGTAGGGGAGGAAACAGAGAGTAGGGTATAGGTGGAGGTAGATAGTTGAGCGAGGTGTAGGAGAATGTGTGGCGACGACCACGGTGATCAGTGTCAAGTCTGGTAGTGGTGTTGAATTATGAACTTGTTTAACCGTTGGTATACGATGCTACGACTTCGGGTTATAATGGTCAGGTCTTTAATGTGAACGTCAAGAGTTATTTCAAACGTCAGGTCATCAGGGATCGTATCGTCGGTCTCAATGGGTTGACTTACTGTTGAAGTTTTGCCTCAGTTCTGCTGGTGGATAATAACCTTGTAGGACTTCACATGAGTGGCATATTTGTGTTCGTGGTTGGTGTTTATGTGAATGTCGTCAGAGGTCATGATGACAGTTCTGGTTAGGTATGTTTTCCTTAGGGATGACGTCATCTGGTTTTTGTACCCTGATGAGATCGGTACCATGAAACCTGAATTTATTTAACTCTGTTTAATCTTGGTTTGTCACCGACAGCGAGCTGGCCGGCTTGTGTGGAGCCACCGGCGTATGCTGCTCACTGACTGCTTTGTTCATGTTCAACTTTGCCCTTAGTTTTGAGTGTACGTGCTTGTGTGTCTGGTATCTCGCCAGGACAACCCAACACGAAGTACGGAGCTTACCCCACGCAACGCAGTGGTTACCAGTTGTTAGACCTCCCTGAACTGTGGAGTGTTGTGAATCTAATGCATGTTTCTCACTACTGGTAAACTTCGTATTGACCAAGACCATGATGTCCAACTTGGATGCATGGTGCGGTAATGTTCTGGAATGGATAAGCATATACAACATACAGTTGTAACCCTGTAACTCCCACGAACCAGCAGAGACAAGGTGATCTCCCACTGATGGGTTGTGTGGGGCATTCGATCGAAACCAAAAACTATGGAATAAACTCACAGAAAGGATATTCTCATCTCCATCTTCTCTCTCTCTCTCTCTCTCTCTCTCTCTCTCTCTCTCTCTCTCTCTCTCTCTCTCTCTCTCTCTCTCTCTCTCTCTCTCTCTCTCTCAGCGGGAGGGCAGAGCTGTATAGTAGTGTTTGCTGTAGTCGTCCTTTTCAACCTCCAGCTTCTGAATCCCTGGACGACGCTTCTCCCGCGGGACAGCCATCAGTATCTGCCATAAAGTTGTTCTGTATAGAGTTGTAGTGGGCTGGGTGGGGAGAGTCATGTTGTAGTGGGCTGGGTGGGGAGAGTCATGTTGTAGTGGGCTGGGTGGGGGGAGTCATGTTGTAGTGGGCTGGGTGGGGAGAGTCATGTTGTAGTAGGTGTGTGTACAGTGGGAGGAAGTCATGACTGGCCTGGTGTGTGTGGACCTGACTCGCCCGTGAAGACGTGCCGTAGCCATGTGTTTGTGGAGGAGGTCCTGGTTTATTCAGCCCGTGTTGACTGTGTGAAAGAAGTACATTTTGTAAGTTTCTAAGCCGCACCGACTTCTGCCTGCGGGGGGGTTGTATGCTGTTTGAGGCGAGTTGCAGCCTTATGTTGTAACGGTACAGAGGCGGAAGTCATCGTGTCTCTTATGTTTACTGCTGTATGGATTTTTCTTTCTCTCCGTTTTTCTGCTGCAAAGGAGCCGGGTCTCGAGCCGGGTCTCCAAGCACTAGCAGGAGCCCCATTGAAAAGTTCACCGAGTTGACCCCTTGCAGAGCTGGCAACTCCCAAGTTTACGTTGTCATTAAGCCAGTTGCCACAAAGCTTTCTCACTTTTTTTCATGTTTGTGTTGTGTGCAGAGTAGAGGCGTGGGTGGAGGTTACAAGAGTCGTCAGAAGCGGTGGTCTAGGTTCGTCACTAGGTGTAACTGAGTCACTGATTGACTTGTGGTGGTTTCATAGGTGTGTGTGTGTGTGTGTGTGTGTGTGTGTGTGTGTGTGTGTGTACTGGGTGGCCTTATAGTTGTGTATGCACTAGATGGCCTCATAGGTATGTTTGTGTACTGGGTGTAGTGTGTTGGTGTACATAGTGGCCTTCTGTTGTATAATCGGTTTACTTGGTAGCTTCAGTGTTGTATTGTGGGTTTACTTGATGGCCTCTGTGTTGTGTTGTGGGTTTACTTGAACAAGCAGTAAGGCATTGAAAATTATCCTTAGGTTAGAGACTTTTCTTTGGTCTTACGAGACTATCCACTGTGTTATGCTCCAGAATAATCAACTCTAAGGTTCCACACTTGGTCAGAATTGGTTGGGTTTAACGCAGAGTTAGGTTGTAGTGTTGCCAGGCTCTTGGTTGTCATCACTCTGGTGTGGCCATCATCAGGTTGTCATCACTCTGGTGTGGCCATCATCAGGTTGTCATCACTCTGGTGTGGCCATCATCAGGTTGTCATCACTCTGGTGTGGCCATCATCAGGTTGTCATCACTCTGGTGTGGCCATCATCAGGTTGTCATCACTCTGGTGTGGCCATCATCAGGTTGTCATCACTCTGGTGTGGCCATCATCAGGTTGTCATCACTCTGGTGTGGCCATCACCAGGTTGTCATCACTCTGGTGTGGCCATCATCAGGTTGTCATCACTCTGGTGTGGCCATCGTCAGGTTGTCATCACTCTGGTGTGGCCATCGTCAGGTTGTCATCACTCTGGTGTGGCCATCGTCAGGTTGTCATCACTCTGGTGTGGCCATCACCAGGTTGTCATCACTCTGGTGTGGCCATCATCAGGTTGTCATCACTCTGGTGTGGCCATCATCAGGTTGTCATCACTCTGGTGTGGCCATCACCAGGTTGTCATCACTCTGGTGTGGCCATCGTCAGGTTGTCATCACTCTGGTGTGGCCATCATCAGGTTGTCATCACTCTGGTGTGGCCATCATCAGGTTGTCATCACTCTGGTGTGGCCATCATCAGGAATAGCGTTGATACTGTAGCTAAAAGATTTGTTGATATCACTATTTTCTGCTGCTTTTTGATCTGTATTTTTTCTGTTTTTCACGTCTGTATTTTCCCATTTTTCTCGTGTTTTTGTGACATTTTCACAATGTGACACGCGCGCCTCACTCGGTGGCGCTAACCTTCCCGTGATGTCAGGCTGAACTGTGCTGAGGGTCAAGTCATCTTCCTTCTGACACACACATATCAAGGCCCACCTAAGACAAAGTCGTGAAATCTGTGATATAACAGTTCCGTTGTCGTGAGAATATGGTAGAGTGTTGTATTAACACAGTTTACTTCACTATTGTGTGCATTGCAATCGGACATTTTACCCTGAAAATGTGTATTTTGCGTCAATAATTTTTCTCTTGTTTCAGATGGCCAGTTGAGCTTGATCAACGTCCATTAAAGGTAAGTTTGTTTACGACTGTACCATGCATGCCTCAGGGTTCGTTGGTATTTGAACAAGTCTTAAGTCCATGTTGTGACCACCCTAGTCCTTGTTTTTTTTTATATATCTGCTGAGTTATATGTAAGGAAAATAATGCTGCGTTACCAGGAGGGCGCCAGCCGAGCTCCAGGTAACACATGGACGGAACAACTCCAGTGTTCGTACTTTTAACTGACTGAACTCAACAGTTCCAATCTCTTGGCTGTACAAGAAGCAAAACACATGTTCCATATTGAGGAACATGAGTCCCGCATGGAATTAGTGTAAGAAGGAAAGAAGAGGTCGTGGAGTTGACGTAACTCCCTCTCCATGAGAGAGAGGGCCCCACGAGTGTACAACTCCCTCCCTGTACTGTACAAGAGATGGGCACCCACGGGTGTAGAGCGTTGTCACGTTACCGTACGAACAAGTCATGATACACACACAGTCAGACACGTGCACCGTGACATATAATACGTCATATCCTGGTATAGTAAGTCCTGGCTAACCTACAGTAATATTTCATGTATTTGTTGACGTATATTTTTCACACTAGGTTTAAAGAATATCGTTTCCGAACTGAATCCATTTGTATTCAAAAACATGAAAAATATTAAAGTCCTTAATTTCGGTGAATTAGAGCGATAGAGATTTTGTTTATACTGTATTTTGTTGTATCGGTGGAGGGTGGGTGCAGCTGTGTGGCTCATGTTGGTTGCTGCAACGACGATTTAGTTACAGTTAATTATCTTCCCCACAATCTGGCATTTGTCTCCATCACACACAGAGTATATGTATATATATATATATATATATATATATATATATATATATATATATATATATATATATATATAATGTGTGTGTGTGTGTGTGTGTGTGTGTGTTTGTATTGCAGGAATTTAGTGCTTCGTTTGTATTAGTTGTGTGTGGAGGTTGAGTGTGTGCCTGGGAGTGTTGAGGTAGTGGTCGCGCCATTAAGGCCAGAGTGAGACGCTGAGTCTAAACTGCAGTGATCCATGTCTGATCATTTGTGTAGACGTGGTGGAGGCTGTTGAGGTACTTATGTATGAGGGCGCGGCCTGAACCCTGAGTGGGACTGAGATATATCTGGGGACAAGATCATTAGAGCTACTGTAGAGCATCCTCGTCTGCTACACCCGCAGCACCACCGTCAGCCAGGACCTCCCTCACAAGGTTGATAGTAGTAGTCATAGTACGTAGGTGTAGTAGTCACCACCCGGTACACCATTACTATTTCCCTGTGTACCATCTTCTCGAGTTCTTTTTCCGGTAAACTGAAAACATACGATTTGGTAAAACGTTTTTATTGGAGAAACACCGAAAAAATTAGGGAAAATATGCCTGAAACCGGCTGTCCCCACCAGAAGAAGCAGGTCACTCTCCCCTGTCAGGAGGTAGACGTACACCGTCGGCGGTCGTTGAAGCAGTTTGAAGCCACAGCTGGGCATATGGTTGGGAAAGACGATATGTTTACATTAAGAGTCCCATCTGCGTCTACCTCCCGCGTAACGCTCCTCCTCCTCCTCCTCCTCCTCCTCTCGCTCATTAACTTGATAAGTGTAATAGACTATTCTTCTTCATATCGGTGCTGTGTTCTAGGTTCACGAAGACTGATAAAATGTTAAATTTAGTTCCCGCCCTTCCAGAGCTTCCAGGGTCTTCAGAGTGAAGTATGAATGTTTCTTCTTTGCACTCGTACGAGAAACGTGTGGAGTGTTTGCAGATGTTCTTAACAGTCTTGATGTGTAAGGCATTCCATGTGAGCTCTGAGTACTTTGCAAGTTTTCCAATCCAGTTGTGTCAGTCTTGATATGTTACCGGAGCACATCTTAATATTCTAGTCTGGAGAACATGAAAGGCCTCGAAGTCATGGTCGGCTTTGCCTTCATCGTTGTGAAGGTTCGCATTAATCCAACTTTTCATCGGCTCTAAGATGCAGCACTTACTTTGTTGTGGTGGCTGAAGGTAACGTTATCAAACATAGTCATTCCTGGATCTTTGACTAATATGTATAGTGGATGACGAATGGTCTGTGGGAAGTTTATGATGGTGTCTTAGTTCTGCAAGTGGGAAAGAAAAGAAGGAAACAGCGTGGTTCATCTGTCGTTAGTGAAGTCGAGGCTTTAAAAGTTTAACATTAAGGAACTTTTTATACCGGCTTTTCATTTTCGTTAAAAGAAAAAGAATAAGGAAAATGTCCATCATATGAATTAGAGGCAGGAGGGGGAGCGCGTGGAAATGAAATATGTGCATATATTAGCATGACGTTTTATGGAGGGACAGGTCATTCAGATGGGTAGCAGCTGCACGTAATACTGGAGTACGAGGTAATAATCTCCTAGAATGACTTAATGTGGCAGAAGAAGACTTCACCGTGACAGAGAAGTGTGCCTGGTACGCCTGATGGCCTACATGCTGAAGTCTGTGGAATGATTTTTTCCAAATCTTCCTTTGTAATCACTACTTCATCTTACCACCCAAGTGCGAGGGAGAAGCTTGCAACGTCTGTGCTGTGTACCGGAGAGGATGTGTCGCGACGGTGTAGCGTTTACCTCGCTGAGTTAGAACCCATTGGCTGTGGGTTGATCCCCTGCTTGGCCAGTGTGTGCACGTCTTGTACTCTTCATGGTTTCTTCGGTCGTTAGATGAATTGACACCAATCTATGGGGTAAAGTACCACAGATGGGGCTGGCCCAGCCACCTTACAGCCCATTACTTAGTGGGGATTTCGTTCCGAGGGGAAACCCATGTTGTCACGAGGGGCTGCTCTCCTACCCGCCAGACGTTGGAAGGTGATAATGTTACTCTCATTGTAGTATGGTGTGGTAGGTCTCCTATAGTGTTACTCTCATTTATTATAGTATGGTGTGGCAAGTCTCCTACCACTGGCCAGGTCTGCTGCTGCTGCACACTACGTGGGGAACAGAGAGTGTCGGGCAGCAGCGAGGCTATCAGTTACTGGACGTGTCAGACTGCGGTGTTACCAGACGATGGATTGAAGAGTTGTGCAGCGAGGCTGGTGTAAACCCCCACGAACGGGAGTAAGAAAAGTAAAGTGGTTTATTCTTGAGGAAAATGACGATAGGGGAAAGATGATTAAAGCCCCGGTTAAGATCGCTGATGGGTGGGGTACAACATGGTCTTGACTGGATCTCTGATGCATGTATGACGACAGACAAACACGAGATAAAGATGGGGCTGGAAGCGTGGAGTCGAGTTTCAGCAGAGAGGCAAGTTGGCTGGCACTTTAGCGAGGAGTGGCGAAGGAAGGAGTAATCTGATGAATATATGCAAAGAGAAGCAGGTGAAGGGGTGGAAGCGACAGACGAAGAGGGAGGGGAACGAGGAGAAATGCCAGGGACTTGCGAGGTGGAATGAGATAGATGGTAGTGTTGTGTGAAGATGAGGAATACGAGGAATTGTTGATAGATGGAAACAGGGACAGTGTATGTAGATGGGGGATACCTTAAGAAAGAAGAATGAAGTTTATAGGGGATAGCTGGCGCGAGTGAGAAGGATAATGATAGAGAGAGAGGATGGAAGCTTTATGGTGTGGGTGAGTATGCTGCCAGAAGGTGGGTGGAGTGCTTGAAGGTTTTGTCAGATACAAAAAATTAAAGAAACGTTAAGCTTAGAGTTAGAAAGTTAAGTGGTCGGTGTAACTGAATTTGGAAACGAGAAGACTGAATATTAAATGCTGGGTTTATGAATTAATTTACATTCTCTCTCGTGAGGAAAACAAGTGGGGTGACAGATGGCTGCAGGAGAGTGTAATGTTGGAGAACAAATGGCTAGATCAGTAATGTTGGAGATGAACGTAAGATTGCTGGAGGCGATGGTGGAAGTGCAGGATTGTTTCATCGGCTGAAGGGAAGCGGCTTAAAGGTTTAAGCTAATGGAACCCTCAGGCTGGCTCCTTCCCTCTGCTGGAGGTTCATGATTACCATCCATACACACCCGTGCCTCACTTGGTCATAGCACTGCCTTGTGTACTGGCTACCCTCCTCGTAATTATCTGTACGACTCAGTTTTTCACATTTGACTCAGTAGTTTGTATCAATTGTTGTAATTCATGTCTTTTTACATAATTACTTTCTTGGCAGATAGCCATGTTCATTTGCATTTAGATACGATACTATATACATTCTCAACACATTGACACACACTTGCTCAGTGCCAGGGGAAGTAGAGAATGTCTATATGTTTTTGGTTTCATGGCACAGAACTTCACCATTAAATCACATTAATTACAAACTCGACCCCATTATTCCTCTCGCATATTAGCTACAAAATATTTCTCCCGTCTTCTGCATTTGTCAGCGTTCCGAGAATCAGGTGCTCTGAGCTTATAGAATACCCTTCTAAATGTTTACTGACTGAGACTGATAAAATTTTTGTAGCCTCCACGAACACTCACGTGAGACTACTTCGACAGTGATGACTGGAGCCCAAGTTACATGCTAGATACGTTAGTGTGACAGGAGAGGAGTAAGAATGGATGGAGTAATTAATTTGTACATTATAAACTGACACATATCACGAGAACCACTTTACTGCTGCAGTTTATACAGTGGAAATGTTTGTTATCAAGGTGGGGATCATTAGTTTGGTAATTGCGTTAATGTAGCAACCACTGTACACAAGATCATACGAATTTTTAGAACAATCATTGGATGTAGAACCTGCCTTCTTACATACGATACCTAGCATTAGACATTATCTCCCCAGGGGTTGTCAACCCACCACACAGCGAGCGTGGGGTTGGCTGCAGAACCAACGATGTTGCCAAAATCTGCATCGTAAGTCGTCCAGGTGAACAGCTGCACGAAGGGATTGTGACTACACTGTGATTTTTACAATTAATGTGGCAATTGATATGTTGCATCACCATTACGAATGCTCTGTACCCAGCAATCACTACTAAACCACCACAGCACAAAAAACTCCAACATGGAGAGGAACTCACACAAATTTAGATTGAATTGTGGAAGTGAAGGTTGTGGTAAAGTGGGTAGAGCTCTTGATTGATAGAACACGAATTGAATATGGGAGATGGTTCACCGCAAAAGCAAATTCAATCATGCGCTTGACACAACAGTGAGAAAGAAAAGCGAGAGATCGAGATCAGAACAAGGAGGACGCTTCCTTTCTTGGAAGAGGTTGGGGGAGCAGATCGCCTGAGAAAGCCATAGGCTATAAAGAATGCGTTGCCTATGAACTCAGTAATATCATAAGGTCCAAGAGTGCAATAAGTAAACAAGTGGTGCTCCATAGGGTTTAAATCATTACCAACAATCATTAGAAACGCTAAGGAATCTTCAATGGAAAGTTGACAAAGGTCTGGTTAAGTACCTTTTAAGAATACCAGACCAGCCAGGATGTGGTAGACCAGTAGGCCAGCGGGCTCGGCCTCTAACAAGCTAACCGAGCAAAGCAGCAGGGTGACAGCTTGGCCAGAATCGAGTATGATATGGTATATGATACGTTATACTGTACCTACCGTACATGTATGTTGCAACCATCCACTTTACCTGCTGACCTTATCTAGTGTCATTACTGCCCCTACTAATAAGCCTTCCCATCCCTCTCTGTATCTCGCCACTTTCCCTCTTGATTATACTAAACGTCGCTCTTGCTCCTGCCCACTATCCTTGATGCTACGCACCATCACTTCTATCCTCTATACCATCCTTTCTGCTCTAACACATCCTCGGCCTACCTCCTCGTCATGAGCCCCATACTTCTACCCCTGTCCTGCCTAGTCTCCAGCGGGGAGAGGCGACGTCGTGTAGGGTGAAGGTGAGCGGCTGTTCATACCGTGGTAACTGCCAATATATCGTGGTAATCTGGTCGGCCTGGGTAACTGCTCACTCGGCAGGATAATTAAAATCTCGCCTCATTGTACCTTAAGCTGTAAACAGGTGAGCCAGGCCGCTCCGGTGCTGTCGTCGTCCCGCGCCTCCGCTGAGGTGATGACAACGGTGGTAACTTGGTGATGGAGAGGATGGTTGTACTTGGGGTGAAGGTGATGATGATGACTCTGCTGGTGGTGATAACGTTGGTAATAATGACGGTGGTGATGGCGACGGTGGCAACGTTAACGTCCAGCTATGGTAGTGAGGGTGGAGATGTGTTGGAGGTGGTTGTGTCAGTACTCAGGAAGAACACATGTTAACGGTGCCCTTGTGGTGGAGGTGTGGTGCTGTTGGTGGTGGTGGTGAACTGACACGTAGCAGACTCATGATATAGTGACGCTGGGTCAGGCTGGCCTCCCGCCACGCTGATGGCACTAAACACTATCGCCTCCCCGTTCCCTGGATTTTATTGGATGCTTCTTATATTGCCTCATAAAACTCTGGCATTACCTGTATTATCATGTCACTATTGATCCCGGGTCAGAGAGGGTCGGGGAATGGACCTAACGGAGCCAACTTCCACACTCTCTGTCTTGTCCCCTGAGCCGTAATCTCTTCCATTAATCCTCACTCCTTACCATAATCAATGACTCTCAAGGTATCTTAATTCTTGCCTCTCTCTATCACCCCTACATCTTGGCATGGTGTGTTCATTACACTCTTCTCACATCTTCCACCCTTCTCTTACCACCTCCTTAACTTGACTTCTATCGTCATTACATCTTTCTTTACTTCATCCCATGCCTTTTGTGACCACATAATCTATCCTAGTTTCCCTTTCATTCCTTTTCTCGTTGTTCTCTAGTTGTCTTGTGTCACATTCCTGGTCTTGTCTGACCGTTTCTTTCCCGTCTTACACTCATTTCTGTATTGTCTTTCCCGTCCGTCTTCTCTGGTCTTGCCTTTAACCCCTGAGAGCACTGTGTCTCGTCTCATGACCTAAGCCAGGACTTTACCTTACCCCAGTGATACTTATCTTGCCACAAACAATATTATTACCCTCACCCCTTATCTTGTGTGACCCCTGTTCTGCTCATGTCTTGCGCTCACCTCTTCTTTTGTCTTACTTTTCTTCTGGCTCTTGCCTTCCTCTTACCCGCTTCCTTGTTGTACATCTGTTTTGTGCGTCCCTCACTTCTGCACCCTTATCTGATCTTTACCCTTTCTCCTTCCCCTGTCCCTCTTATCTTAACCTCACTCATGCAACGTGAACGTCGAGTCAAATATAGAGAAGTGAAGTAGCAGTCCACAGTCGCACCAGCCCACGCCGGAGAGGCCTTGAACACAAGTTTGAGAAGGTTGCTCAGAGCAGTAGAATACAAGAAAAAGAAAGAAAGCTGAAAGCTTTCCTCTCTCTCTCTCTCTCTCTCTCTCTCTCTCTCTCTCTCTCTCTCTCTCTCTCTCTCTCTCTCTCTCTCTCGGGGCTGTCGAATTATGTCAAGTGTTTGATGGTCGCGTAGAAAGGGAAGGTTACACACGGATGAAAGTCTTAAGCAGCAGCGTAATCGTTATTTGGTCAGCCAATAAAGTGACAGTGTTAATGACGCTTCAGAATTCGTCATAAAGACTACGACCTCAACAACAAATAACAAAAATCGGGTTTGCTTTACCCGAACATACAGCATACCAACATTCTGTGAACCGTGAGTTTCAGTTTTGCTTGCCACCAGCATATTTACGCTGTGTGGAATTTCGGATGACTGATTTACAGTTTCCCTTTTTTTGTAGTGTAATGTGAAGGTGATAGTTCAGTGTTATACTGAGGTGTGTGTTGTTGTGGTCTGCATGACAGGAGGGAGCACCTTGTGCAGCTTGTCATCCATTTCCTTGACTTGATGGATTAGTCCCAGATGGGCTGGCCTGGTGTCTGCCGTTGATTGGTCACTAGTTCACTTGTATTATGGTCTTAGGAAATATCCCGGATGAAGCCTTGACTCCTTCCCTTGGCCTTTCCTACATTGTTCCCTGTCTTTCGTTCCTTTATATTACCTTGTCTTTCCTTCTCTCTCCCTTGCCCACGTCTTATTCTCACCCTTTTTGCCTCTTTCTCTCTTCTTCCCTAGTCTTCCCGCTATCTCACCTTAACTTATTTATTCTATATTCTCTTATTTCATGTTTTCCTAACCTTCACCTCTTCCCTTGCCTTAAGGTACCCCATACCTTCATTTGCACCTCCCGTGTCATAACCTCACTCCTTTACCTGCCTTATCTTCAATTCTTCCTTTAGCTCTCTCGCTCTCATTCCCTGGTCATCGCTGCTCATCGTCCCACACCGTTCACTGATTGTTCCTTTGTCTTATCCTCACCCCTCCCTTCCCATGGCCTACCATCACTCCTATCTTTATCGTACTCTGACTTCTTCCCAAGTCTTGCCTTGCCTTGTCACCCCTACTTGATCTCACTCTCACATATCTTGCTGCCAATCCTTTTATCTTCCTGTCACTCCCTACTTTTTTTAGGCACTCCTCCTTTATCTTTCTCTCCTTCCATAGCCTGTCCTACTGTTGCTTCCTTCATCTTACTCTCGCACCTTTCCTTATGTTACCCACCTTCCTTCCTATACCCTACTTTTACTTCTCTTTGCTATGCTTGACTTTTCATGTCATACCTTCCGTCTATCCCTTCACTACCACCCTTATCTTTCACACCTTTATTTATCTTGCTCTTCTCTTGTACGACGTTAAGGCCTCCCCAGCCTGACTCTCGTACTCCCTTGCCACATCATTAATCATCATCCTACGTATCGGTTCACGTCAAGCCTTCCTTAACTTTTAACTTTCCTCGATGTATGGTATTCAGCTTCCTCGTCTCTGGTTCACACCAAGTGTGCCTCTCCAGTACGCTGTCGGATATTGGTTCGCGACGTGTGGTTCCCCATCGTCTTCATCCCCCGCAACTCATTCTCAAAGTGGTGGGGCGAGCCCGTCCTCTCTCAGGCTCGAGTCATATTATTTGGTCATCCTCGTCCCCCTCCTGGCTCCGCCGACAGCTGGTTAGAGAACACCGGATATCACCGCCGTAATGTGACGTCATAACGCAGAGTCTGACACATCCCCCTTCGCTAACCTTCATGATGGTCGCAGTTGATGGTTAAAGTACCATTTGCTGTTGTCACTGAGGTCAGAACTATGATGGTTGATACCAGTTGTGAAGGGTGGGGTTCTTGTGGTTTTAGGCGTTGCTCCTTGTGGCTTATTGTGAATAATGAGGAAATTCCTCTCGTCAGTGATCAGGAGATAAGCCTTTCAGAAGTTTGTTGAGCAGGTTTGTAATTTCTAGGTTGGTGGTGAGGAGAGACATGTTTGTAGAGGAATATATGAATAGTGTTGGTGGAATGTCGTTGTTGGCTGGGACTAATGAGGATGTCGACCGACCTTCGCTCATTATACGTGCCTTAACCTCAGTATAGGACTTGAGCACCTTTACCGTGTGCATCATTATATGGTGCTCGCCTACTTCACCCAGGGAATTGTTAGCTTTTGTAATGTATGCTGTCGTTAGTGTGGCATCCACCACTTTGATGTTAATAACCCGTGAAAGTTGTCACCACATGTGATGGAAATTTATTTCTTGAGCTTAACGTCTTTCCATGTTAGGAGGCCACATTCTCCTCACCCAAGTGTTCTGTTTCCTTCCTTTTTATCATGTATCCACCGAGGCAGATTAGGTGAGTTTTGTCTTCATTGTTCCATCAGTGTCAGGTTTGGTTCCCTAAATTCTGTCCTTAATCTCTTGATCCTTTTAGTTACGACCACTCCATACATATTACCACTGCATACACATTCATACTTCCACTTCATACACATTCATCACTTTTCTCTGGTTCTTCATTAGGTTTTCACCTTTGAACACCAAACTTGTATGCGTGTGTTTTAGCTTGAGGTTCCTCCTGGTTACAGATTCAGTCTTGAAGGTAATCGTTGCTGGTCGGCCGCGTATGTGTTCACTGATCTACCAATTTTCTTTTTTTCTTTTTTATCTCAGGAATTGTATTTACCGTCTTCATCTTCTCTTAACCTTGTCTAGATGTACCATGTGTTTAATCGTATGAATGTACACGCGCGCGCGGGCTGCAAACCCACACCAGACCGGAAGGGAGGATGAGCATTTAGGTTGACTGAGGGCAGACTGCCGCACCCTGGATTCGAATCCATGCAGACCCGTGCTGACTCCTAATGTGTGTGTGTGTGTGTGTGTGTGTGTGTGTGTGGGAGAGCAGTAAGGACATGGTGTGAGAGTGTAAGATATGTTGCAGGGAAGTTAGTGGAGGGAAGAGCAGGGCGACATCGTCACAGGTTCGTGGCCCAAAAGGAAGTGATCAATCACCGGCCGCCAGACACCTTCTTGCTGCTGCCGTCTGGCGTCCTCCTCGAGTGCCGTAGTAAGGGCGCCGTGCACGTCTGTACTCTTCGTCATGTTGCCTTCATCCCAGTAGTCTTCCTTCCTCAGGTTGAATGTTATGAGGAAGGATTTCTGTTAAGGATAATTTTTCTGCCCTTATATATATATATATATATATATATATATATATATATATATATATATATATATATATATATATATATGATCTCACATACTCTCCTTTAAGCTGCATTAGTGATAATTATATCAGTGTCCGCGGACCGTAAGCCTCCACCTCTTGGCTCCCTGATAATCCACTGTTCATGATTTCCTTAGTTGTTGTTACCGCCCTTCTTCCCTGACTGTTGACTCTCGTCTTCCTCCCTTCCTCAGATCATGATTAATCCCTTCCTTGTCTTTCACCACTATTGATACTCTCCCCTCACTCCCTTCTTATCTTGTCTGTCTGATCTTGTACTTGGCACCAGCTGCCCTTCCGTCCGCGTTCACCAGCTGCTGCTACGTGTGTGCTGTACGTTCTATCCCCACCAGCTCAACCCGTAGTCTTGGCCGCTGTCTCTTCTCCTGCACCGGCAGCACGTCCACAGTGTGTCCCTGCCTTTACCGTGAGGTCACATCCACCATGTCCTTCCCTCTATCGTGTGGTGATACACACATCTCCCGCCACCGCACCTGTCCTTCTCATTCTCCATCTGTTCTTCCCCAGGTTTCACCATCTTTTTTTTACTTTGCGTTATTCTGAATCAGGACTGCAATGATGAGCTACATTTATACCCTACACCACCCCACCCCCAGCTCCATTGCACTCCATCACTACACAAGTAAGAGGTAGGGAAGTTATGACATGAACAACGGAGACGTTGGAACTGATAAAGTCTTGAAAGTCCAGAAATGTGTAAGTTGTCTTTGTTCATAAAGTCATCCACACAACCCAGACAAGCTGGGCTTTAGGACAGGAAGACCCTGCTCCACATCTAACCCATGATCAAGGTAGATGGTAGACACGCTGGGGAACACAGAGCTCGTGATGAACGAGTTATGTGGAAGCCTCATGTCATAGTGCCTTAAATGGGACTGACTGCAAATATGGGTTGATCTATCTCCATCCTAACAAAGTGACCACAACGTGTAAACTAAACGTTTCTTGATGTATCCACAGGGAAGTGTACTCACACACTTGTTGTTTCTGAATCTCATCATAGATCCAGACCGCAGCTCCTTATCATCTTAAGCAGACGACACCAGAAAAGATAAGAGAGTATCTTCTTTCTTGATGGTCGGAGACCACATGTGAATATTAATCATATCTTCCATTGGGCCTCTGAGAGTAAGATTGTTTGATGGAGATGAGTTTAAACTGCTTCATTTTGAGGGAAGTGAAGACGTAAAACTCGTTTACAATATTGAACTCTGTACACCATCATTATATCTGGGAAGAGAATTGTGTGAAAGATCGAGGGAAACTGGAAGACTATAAAGCAATGATAATATGAAAAAAAGCGAATCCGTAATAACACATTTTGAACATCCGTTGCGGCAAACTGTTCATCATACAAGTAGTAGAATCTTGCAGGAGCATTTTCCTGTACCACCACCACCATACCAGCCTCCCATAATCCTGCAGCCTCCCGCCCTCCTCGGTCGCCATTCTGCCACGGCATCCTCCACCCATCTATCATACCCAGTGTATCCCGGTCTCCACCTGTCCTAGTTCTCCCACCCTGGGACCTCTTCTCCGTGCAGTAAGGTATACTTCCATCCAGCATCTGTGCCAGATTCCCCCTGGCAGACCTGGTAGGGCGTGTTGCCCTGGCACTCCCCCGTCCTCCACCTCTCAGCCGAGCACTCCCAGCCCAGCTCCTCCCACCACCTAGATCGTTAACACAGCCAGGCACTAACGAGGGTATTATCCTTTTGAAAGAGAAACTTTGTGCAAGGAAAATTTTAAACAACTGGAAAAGATAGTCTTCTCTCTCTCTCTCTCTCTCTCTCTCTCTCTCTCTCTCTCTCTCTCTGCTTGTTCCATTCAGCGTAGATCATCAGTCTTCTCCCCTTCCCTTCTGGCTCCCCAGCTTCCTCACCCTCCCCCCTCCCCAGCCTCATCTCTAGCCTGGCTCATCCTTCTCCCCTCCTCCTACTCACTCATTCCTCTACCCTCATGGATCCCTTTCCCCTTCCCTTCATCTCCCTCTTCTCTCTTCCTCTATTACATTTCCCTGACGCTAACCTCTCCTCTGGTGAGCCCTCTTTCCTCATCCTAGTTCGCCTTTTGTTAACTCTACGTCTGGCCTTCAGTTAGCGCTCAGCCCGAGTCGTGGCTCGTGTTCCTCACTCACGTCAGCCTTGATGATGCTCTGCCTTCATTCCTAGTGGATCTGCTACATTCTACCTTCACTGCTACTTTGTCTTCTTTTCCTGCTACTTTCCACGCCTTTACCATCGTGGGTCCTTTGTTTAATGTCACCCGTCGCCACTTTTGGATTTTTATTTCTGTTCACCTCATGTTTGTCTGACCATCCTTGACCTAGTCATGATACCTCATAAGTCCTTCTGCCTCCTGCTCAGTTCTCCTATCAGGACCTTCCACTTGGACCTCTTCCCTCACTTCTTTCCTGTTAGATCCTTTCCATCATGTTTGTTTCTCCTGTCCTGGGCCCTCCTCCTCACTGTGTGGACCCTCCCCTTCACCCCTTTCCTGGATGCTTGTCTTCCTGTTCGTTCCTCCCAGGACCCGCTGCTGGTTAATGTTGAGGTGGTGCCGCTGGGCTTGTGTTCCCTGTGGGAGGGGCGCGCGCGGCTCTCCCAATAGTACTTCCCCAGGTCTACTCTCCCTTCCTCCGCCCTGAATTAACGATCAAAGAGAAGCCTCCTCATTAACTTCAACTGTATCCTGCGACTTTGTTTACATCTGGCGGGTGTGTACAGCTTGTTTGCTATACTTATACAAGCAGCGAGCTCTTATATTGTCTCTCACTTACGTCTCTTTCCCTTCCTGAAACGTGAGTGCAGTATGGTACCGGTAACAAAGATATCTTTCTCCCTGATTTAGGGTAATGTTCATATTTTGTGTTTGTATGTAAGATGTATGTAAGATGTGTGACGTATTACATGTTGATCATGGATGATGCATTGTTCCGACTCTCCTCCTTGTTAGTCTCTCTCTGGTTCGCTAAGTTACTGTCGTCCAGTGAAGCGTTTCAGCCTTGCATCTTAAGAAATGTGTGTCTTAGTGTGTTCATTCTTTAGGTTACCCGCACACCTGATGTTGATTGATCTGTCGTGTGTGTGTGTGTGTGTGTGTGTGTGTGTGTGTGTGTGTGTGTGTGTGTGTGTACCTCACACATTCATCCTAGATGTTGTGTGTTGAATTTCATTCATCATTTCTAGTACATCTTATGTATAACCATCTGTCTTTTCTTATTTTGTCTCCTCTGTGGATCCTTTCTCTTCCTGCCCATCCTTACCATTCTCTTCCTCATATTTCTAATTGTTCGTCCTCCTCCCACACTTTACCTCTTCCACCTCCCCTTCATTCCCCTCCCTCATCATCACCTTCTCCACCACCTTCCCTGCTGCTCTTCCTCGCCCTCCTCCTCCTCCTCCTACACATCCTCATCCTCCTCACTGTTTTCCATTTCTTCCTCCCATAACCTTAAGTCCTCCTCATGCTTCTCCTCCTCCTCTTGTTCTTCGGATGAAGATGCTCAAACTTTAAGCAAACTTGCTCATAAGAAGTTTTAAAAGTGAAGCGTAAAAGTATATTTGGCGAGGGATTGTAATTCCTATTTTTTCCGCTAAGTTTTGTTCGTTCAATGTTTGGTGGTCTTCATATACTGGGTGGCAGACTGTGGCTGACTGCTGGGGAGGGGAAGATGCTAGTGATGTGGTCCGTGTCTTCCCTCACAGCCCCTCTTACTGATGCCTCCTGCTTTGTCATGGTTCATGTAATGGTAATATATATGTTTTTGGTCTACATTTCTGGTCTGCATTTCCGTCGACCAATTTCCTTTGTATAGTAATTCTTAAAGTTGAACATTGATGACTGGCTCTGTGTGGGTGTTGTGGTTTAGTCGTGGGTGTTGTGTGTTACCTGCAGGTTGTGGTTATAGTCATGTTTGTTGGGATCTTCACTTTTGTGATGATGGTTGTGGTGATGATGGTTGTGGTGATGATGGTTGTGGTGATGATGGTTGTGGTGATGATGGTTGTGGTTTTGTTTCTATGGTGGTCACATTGTTGTTGTTTACCCTGGTTGTTATAATGATAATGCATGTTTTTCCTTTGGGCACGTCAGCACTTCAGGAATATTCTGCATGACATACCGTCACCCCATCACTGGAGTATGCATGACATACCGTCACCCCATCACTGGAGTATGCATGACCTATCATCACCCATTTCCCCTGATATCTTTATCTGTCAGTCTCTTGCTATTATTTCCAGTGGATCCGGCTGGCAAAGAAGAGCAGGAGATATTGGTGTCGACCCTAGGCTGGTTGAGAGTCAATTATCGTTGTTTTTACTTTACGTCCCAGACAGCCTGGCTGTTGTCATCCGTTAGGAGCGTCATGACGGCGTCACGGCCTTCCCTTCCCTCGCTGTCTTGAGACATCTCTGTCTGCAGCGGTAACAATGTGGTAACAGTGCTGGTGGAGAAAGGCGAGGCCATCGTGCAGCGTGTGCGATGACTTGTTATTTGTCTTTACACGCAGCAGTTACCTCGTGATAGAATTAGAAAGTATCCAAAGATCTTTGATGGCTCTCATTGACACTATTGAGAACGCCCGTGAAACGACTCAAAACGCCGAGGCTACACTGTAGAGCGAAGTCGGAAAATCATATCATGTATCACCAGGAAACTCCCGGACGTCATATAACTCGTAATCTCCTGTTACCACGACAGACGTGGAAGACCTTGTAAAATATCACCACTGATATCGAAAGGCACAACAAGTGCAGTAATAGAAAACCAACCAAACATTATAGTTTTGCTTCAGCAAGTAATAACAATGACCGTTGTATGGAGATGTTATTAAGGACCAGGACAACATAGACCGGTCCAGTCATGATGACGTCGTGGTTACGCTGGCCTGCGAGCCGCAGCCTCCAACAGCCTGGCTGAACAGACGAGCAAGACAGTACCTCGGCAGCATAACGAGTCGTAAAAGACTTACAGAATAATCTAAAGTTTAGGCTTGTTGTTTTACTAACTGGTGCATTTAGTTAACTCTCTCTCTCTCTCTCTCTCTCTCTCTCTCTCTCTCTCTCTCTCTCTCTCTCTCTCTCTCTCTCTCTCCCGGGGCTGTTCAGATATTTATAAGAGTAATAACCAGCGAGGGGTGGGAGGGGCAGTGTTGACCTGGTGGGAGTTGTGTTGACGTCGTTAACGTGGGGCAGGATAAACACTGGCTCCCGGGGGTCGGGGTCGGGTGGGGTCGGGTTGGCAGGAGAGTTTATGACCGCCTCGCTCAGTTCACCAGGTCCTGGCGGGCAGGTCAGTCACTGTGAAAATTGAGAGAAAAAGTGAACTCGAGCAAAATAGATCCGTAGATTTATGGCCACGCAAACTACAGTTGTGAACCGCATGTGAGGTGGCCGTGGCCAGGTCCAGGGCAGGTGAGAGAGAGGGCGGGAGACTGCGGGGGTGAGGCAGAGGTACGATGACTGAGGAAGGTTTGGGAGAGGTTGGTCACTATCATGAAAATTGTTTATGATTTACTGAGACAAAGTACGATACGTAAACCTAATACAGGTAGAGTAACAATGGTTCTGGGCAGCACCTCAACACAGGAGAATATACATGTATATAATAAGGGACATGTGATGAATGGAATCATAATGACCAATGGTGGACAGTATGATAGACATAAGTTGATACGTACGTTGTGAGGCGTCATACATTACACAGTAGTTAATGATACTGACATGACAGCGTGTGGTAGGATCTCATGGCCATGTCGGTGGACAGAGTGGATGACCTGCCCGGTGAACATGTCGCTGGGAATAGGGCGGATCACCGTGGCAGAACACCGGCAATTCCTGGTTCTTCTCACAACACTCACCACAGATTAGTGAAGTACCTAAACATTTGTTATTAAGACACCAGAAACGTGGACGCAGAAGCGAGAGAGAAGGCGAGGGTTATGGTTGTGGGACGATCTGGATTCACGGGGTTACAATATTTGAACGTAGGGAACAGACGCACTGAAGCCAAGTGGGTGACTGGTTGTACAGTGGAACACATTACTGCACGGGAGGGAATGGACGATGATCCTGCCCGACTCCCTCTGGAGAAGTATCGATCGTAAGTTCTTGACTCCACGTCTGACCCACCACTTGTCTCTTAACTGATAGAGCTCAAAACTCTCTTGACTTTTCTCCTCATTATAAATTGTAAGGTGTGTGGTGGTGGGGGGGAGGAGGGGGATGTGACGAGGATTATCTTGAAGGCGAGGACTTTACTGAAGTGGATCGTTTCCTGTTTATTTTTGCCAATAAGAGTCTTGGGGAAAGAGGTAAAGCTGGTAGTTAGGAGGGAGTGTTGGTCGCAGTCACTGCAGGATGTGTTGGGTGTATCTCTGCCAGTCATTACTAGCGGGTGTGATGTGACTCGGTTTTCTATTAGTAATAGAAAGGGAATGTTTCCCATGTGTCATTTTTCTGTGATGTTATGTGGAAGACTTGCATGCTCATGGTTTTTGACGATGTTGTTTTTGATACAGAGATCCGCACTGGATTCTTCCTTCCCATGACTGTCTAATGGAGGAAGTTTGCTTCCCTTTCAGAGGAAAGAATGCATGAGGATATTGTAGATCATAAGCTCTCTCTCTCTCTCTCTCTCTCTCTCTCTCTCTCTCTCTCTCTCTCTCTCTCTCTCTCTCTCTCTCTCTCTCTCTCTCTCTCCTGATCGTGTCAGCTGTCTGTCTCGTCAGTCTGGTGTAGGTTGTTGCTCCTAAACCTCTGTAGGTGGTTCCAGTCCTTGCCTGTAACGTCCAGCCTCTCGCCCACTGGCGACACTGGCTGCTAACACGTGTGTCTTCCGCAGGTATGTACACCGTGTGCCGGAGCCTCGCACGGCTTAGTCCACGTGCATGCATCTTCACCACCACCGTCGTGATTCTAAGAAAAAGTGAATTTTTTTTTGTCTTTGAAAATTAAGTTTCATTGTTTGACCATAAAGCAGAGTGTTCCCTGGATGATTGTTATGGTGGGTCATGGCCGTACAGTAGTGTGGTGGGTGGGCTGGCGGTGGCTAGGTTATGAGGTGCTTCTCCCTAGCCACTTCGTCTCCCTACCAAAACAACCAACACAAACATTAACAGTAAACCTTTGTATATCTGGTTAATTTTCGCATAATTCTGGATTACAATCCCAGTGTGGGAGTGATCCCGAAGTGAAGCTCTATTATTTTTACATCTTTTTACGTCACTGGTCGAGCTGTGGATGTTGAGTGCTTGTGGAGAAGGTAGCGACAGAGTTTTGTAAAGGATAGTTATGTGTGGTACTGGCTTTATGTGTTTATTTTGCTAGTGAAGACCTCTTAATGTCAAGTGTTAATTTCCTATAGCAGTTGGGACAGTGGATGGGTTGCTTCAGGATATGAGACAGAGACAGTTTTTGTGTTTCGGGAATTTCGTACCCAGTTCCATCGGCCTCCACCTCATTTCCACGTTGCACCATTTTAGATGCGCCTCAGCTTTCCTGAATCCTTCTCAGTTCCAAATCACCTCATCTCTCGTCTAATCCACGTGGACTTTTGTTTTCCCAAGATTTGTTTCCCCTACGCAGCCTCATATTTCTGCTGTCTTCGCTAACTTCTCCGGCCGTTCGCATGTTTATTTAATCACTCCTGAACTGTGTTGGACAGAATTATAGTCGTGTGGGCTGTCATCCGCACCATACTTTCCACATACTGCTAGACCCCCGTTCCGTTGTAATGACCTCGTCAATCACCACCATCCTTCCCTCTCCCCTGCGAGTCTCTCTCTGGCTTTTATCTCTCGGTATCTCCACCCTGTAACCTGTAACAGCCGTTCGAAGGCCGCCGCTTGCCTCCTCTCGCCACAGCTTGCCCTGACTGTTCCCCCGTCGTCCCGTAACTGTCCATAACTCTCCATTTAATCCTCAGGTCTTTACTGCGTAGAACTCCGTCTCTCTGCAGTTGGGCATATCATTGACCAACTTTCCTGTATTCTTATCATCTGCTCATAACTCCCAGTAAATGCTCTTAATCCCACTAATTGTTCTTAACTCTCAAAGTTCATAACTATCACCAGTTGTCCTTAACTACCTTTAAGTGCCGTTAACTCCCAAACTTTTCTTAGTTCTCGCCAACTAACTCTCATTTCTCACGATTTCCTCTTAACTCTCACCGACTCCCCTTACCTCACACTAACTGCCCTTAATTCTTAACTAATTGTTCTTAACTATGTTGGGACCTCAAGGGTTTTCTTTTCTGTACAGTTTTTTCTTCTCTAATCCAACTATACTGTGTTGCTGCATGTTAACCACATATAAATACGACTTTCATATTTACGTATAAATGTGTAGGGCTTTTTGACATCGCAAGAATGACTGATGTTGTACGTGACTGGACAAGAATGACATATGCTGTACTTGACAAGAATAACAGGTGTTGTACATAACTTCCAGCAAGAATAACTTGTGTTGTACATTGGTTAGAGTCTAATGGTGCTTTGGATAATGTTTTGAAGCTGTTGTTGTTCTTTTCTGATGTCATATGTGGCGGTTTTCCCTCTAGTATCTTTCCAGTTTAGTAGAACCATCACCGGAGCTGTACACTTCCTCCGTCTTACTGTTTCTTACGGTGATAAACTGGTGTAGGATAGAGTACGACATCGAATCTGAGTCGTAGGACTTTGCACTGTTGTAGGAGCCTCGTGATATCCTGCAGTGGTTACCGATGCAGAATAATGAATTGGACTGGTTAACCACCATTATTGGAGTGAAATGAATTATGAATGGCTGACCGTCATTAGGGACTGAATAGAATAGATTTCATACGACTGACTAACGCCAGTGGGATTAAGCAGTTCTAAGTGATCAGCTCGGGGGATTATATGTCCATGTCCTCCAACGGGGATTATAAAGACTGACAGATCTATGTGTTTA
Source organism: Panulirus ornatus (assembly GCF_036320965.1). Lineage (NCBI taxonomy): Eukaryota > Metazoa > Arthropoda > Malacostraca > Decapoda > Palinuridae > Panulirus > Panulirus ornatus. Next base: position 2,931,623 of record NC_092244.1, on the reverse strand, counting down.
GAAGCTCGTATGTTAGTTATAAGTGTTGGTTAAAGATGGCTATAGCCGTCTGAGGTTCTTGGGGAAGTTTAAGGTGTATTTTCGTTTAAGTTATTCCTGAAACGTTACCTTAAGTATTTTTGGGAGTCTTAAAGCATTACCGTTTGGAAGTTGTAAAGCCAAACGGAAGCCTCTTTATTAAGAGTAAGCAGACATTCCTTTGCTGAATCTCCTATTCCATTTCCTGTTGTCTCTTGTTTACGTATTGCATATGAAGACATATTAGGATGTGTTCGGGAAGTTAAGATGTCTGTTGCGAAGACATGTAATGTTCGGTGATGTGTCAACAGGATTTTTCATATAGAACACCAAGGTGGAATCGACTTTTTTTTTCTTGGTCATAGTCTTATCTGAAAATCCCAAACCTTCTTTGGAAATCCAGAGATGAAAAGGAAACCCTTAATGAAAGATTCATCCGATTTTATCAGGCTGAATTCATTACCCATTCATTGAGACGTTCAATATAACTTTGAGAGCGACTGCAGACGTGAGGAAGGGTCGCGCCCTTAAAGGAAAGTCACATCGTACCATAATGTAAAACGTTTACCTGATGATATGTTTATTCCATCACGTGAGTAGAAAATGTATTGTATTCCTTGTCAAGAGTTAGTGTCTCAAATCTATCGAGCAAGAAAAATCGCCGTCCAGGACTCTGACCTAAGAATACAAACGATCAGTCGTTGGAGCAGAGTGATGCTGGGAGCACGACTGGTGGGCGGACCAAGTGATGGAGGGCCGTGTGGGCAGAGTTGGACAGGTGATCCAGAAGTCTCAGCCGCTCTCATTCCTGATTTCCTGAGGTTTTCTCTCTAGTATTGATGTAAGAGTTGCTCTCCCCTGTTTCCTCAGGCTGTCATCAGTCGGCTTCAGCTGCATTCAGCTCCCGTTACTGTCTGCACATGACCCATATCTTCAGTTGCTCTCATTCCCAGTTTTCTTGAGCTGCATTTGTCTCCTAGACTACTCTAGTCAACTCTAGTTCGCCCTAGACATGTATTATATGTTACATATTTCAGACTTGTATATTCGTGTGTATTTAGCTCAGCTTTATCTCTGTGAACTCGGGTACATATGTCCAAGTGTCCTCAGCTTCCTCCAGCTTCCCTCACCTCTCATCAGGTGCCTTTAGCTTTCCGTGGTGGCCACGTGGACACTGCATCGTGGTGCAGCGCGTGCCTGTGAACGTAGCTGTAGTGTCAGATCCTTGAGTAGTATTTGTGTTACTGGGATGATGGCGATCAGTGGATTGAAAGCCAGGTCGCCTGCCATTAGCCTCGCGACACTTGCTTGGTCTGTCTCCCCGTCAACGCCACCGTCGCTCACTCCGCTATCATAAATAGCTTCGGTAAAACTGTCTTTCGGCTTTACATATTACCAGCGCGAGGTATCCGTCTTTGATATTCTTTGCGCGTCATGTGATAACTTTTCCAGGAACTAATACACGAGCTCTCCTCAGTGATTGTATTGTCAGAAAAGCTTTATTGATTTCTAGTTAATAAAAATATACATATGTTACTGAATCATGATGATGATGATGATACATTTTCTATCTGATGTGATGAGAATGTTGTGCTTCTAATGAGCGACCTTCATCTGGAATAATAGTTCATTGAGACGACAGACGTGGCATCAGGGGGAAGGAGCAGTTTTTCAAAGGATGACGTAATGTTGAATAGAATTTCATTTGCGCAATGTTTGTGATGCGATAGGTTCAGCAGAGGTGTACGTCGTACCCTAGCAGTAGTGTTGTATCAGCTAAGTGAATAATTCCTGGTGAACAACGAACGACTTCACTTGTGTATTTGTTCTGAGGGTTGTGTGTGTGTGTGTTCTCAGGAGGCAGACCATCCCTTGTGGTACACATCGGTCCTTCATGGACCATGATTAAGGAAGCTCCTCACTTATCCACCTGCGTATAAAGCCTACAGTTTCTGAACTATCCACTTTGAGCTGACGGACAAGTTCCTTCTTCAGAATTATTAGTTATATCAAGAAATCCAGGATAGATTATGGCGAACAACGTCTGGAATCACTGGATGATGAGTCACTTTACGCTGACGTTCGGGAAAATGTTATTGTCTGACAACATTCCTTGTCTGACGGATCAGCCAGACGTGGGCACAGTAGTTGTTATCACGAGGGACCTGGGAATCACTATTACTGGAATGCAGTGATTTCAGGTTATTAACTTAATCAGGCTATCAAGTAGAAATCTCGAGCTAGTGCGTGTGGAACGCACATCATGTCTATGTATACATATTGGCAGGAGTACAGACATACGCAGTATGTATACAAACTGAACTCGCCGCACACATTCACACTATGTGTGTATGATAGACAGACTGGGTGACACAGGGCGTGGGACGGAGGCACACTGACACTGGTAACAATATACATGTTACTGCCGTCTCGTCTCTCTACTGCAAGTACTACTATGCTCTTGCATTTCACTTTCCTAACTACATGAGTCTCTCTCTCTCTCTCTCTCTCTCTCTCTCTCTCTCTCTCTCTCTCTCTCTCTCTCTCTCTCTCTCTCTCTATTATATGGTTAATGAATACTGATAGGTCGAGACTTTAAACACTGAACACAGAAATGTTGAAAACAGGAGACGACTCCTTATTTTTTAAAACTATTTTGGAAAACGGAAAAAGGACAGTTATACAAGGACTTAGTTAAATGTGAGTGTTAGAGTGACAGTAGGTTGTGTGGTAGAGGGTTGGGCGGGCGGACAGTAGGACAGCATGGGCCCACAGTTGTGAGGGTGAGACGTGGTTGTAACCCGGGACGGTCACAGGTTGACAACCCGGCGAGTCACGCCCCAAAAATCATTAGATATTTTCCGGCTTTGCTTCAGCAGTGGTCAGGTAAGCTGAGGTTTGTTTGTCTGTTGTGTTTGTGTTTCATCCAGGATCTGTGTGACAGCACCAGCTGATACATAAATTGCACGCAGAGAAATGCCTCGTTTAGACCCATTCCACTGACAATAAACCTGGGAATCTCCGGGAGTCTGGTGAAATTATTTCACCGTTTCAGTTTATCGATACGTTCGAGGCGTAATACGTCACGGGAACACTTTACACCAGCTCAAGAAATGGCGGCCATTGTCGTGTTGATGGTGGCGGCCGAAGGGATTTACTCAGGCAGCGGTGGCAAGGAAATCCACATTCTCGTACGTTTCTTGCTGAGTAAGGCAGGTGCGTTGGAGCCATCAGAGACGGGGCGGCGGTGGCATTTTATGGTGTCAGCTGCTGACACCAGTCTCTGCCACGCCACCAGTCACGCCGACACCAAGACTCGCTCCCTCTGTGGTGTGCAGGTTCGCTGGGGAGGGTCGCCTTGAAGCTAAGACTCCAGGACCATATAGAACACGTGACCCTTACTGCTGGCCTGCACTCATGGTTAGTAATGACTGAGGCGTCGTATTAAAGATATGCACTGTAAGGTACCGTGATAATATGGTTGATTATGGTTGACATGTCCGTCATGTGATGATGATGGTAGCTTTACCATCTTGACCATTGACAAAATAATCTTAAGTTTCCATGAATATTTGGACGAGGAAAATTGTGAAGTAAATGAGGATAAGCAGGTTGCTGCACGAAGTGATACTTCTTGGTTGATTCCCTGCCACTGCCGGTGTGATGCAGGGGTCTGGATAATACTTTATTGAGCGAACATCTTGCCCAGATGTATTGTTAAAAGTATTATGTGGTCGGTGTCGTTTGTTTGTGGAAGTTTATAACTGAAGTCTTGCTTGCAGCTTGTCAGAATATTAAGCTTATGCTGAACAGTGTAAACCTCCCCCCATTCTCCCTTTAAAAAAAAAAAAATGCCTTTTCTTGAATGCCATTGATGTTGCGTTGATCACTAAGTCCACTTGGACGTGTAAAGCGTCTGCTTCGAGAAGTCATTGGCATTCTTTTGCAAGTCTTACTGTATAATGTAAAGGTATTGATGTTTATTCCTTCTCTTCTCCACTTGCCAGTCATGAATAACTCAGGAAACTTAAGTTTTCTGAACTTAGAAGCCGGCTTTGAAAATATTTGGTTAATGTAATGGGTCCCTGTTGGTTTTAAGAACTTTGACACGGCACTATGTTCTCCCCCCACTCTTCCCTCTGTAAGAAATTACAAACTTCTCGACATGTGACCATCAAATCAATAAGCCATTTGACTGTATTACTCAAGAATAATAAAGTTTAATCTTGAAGTAAGGAAGCGAGTTTATTGTTGTGTGGCGTGCCTGGGGTCGCCCACCAGGTGTCTTCTGGTGGTGCCCTCCCCTGACCACGTAGCTCGTACGTCAGGTTTCGTATGGTGTCATCCCCGTCATCAGAATGGTCGTCCTCTGGCGATGCAAGAATTCGTGCAGGTCTTGGGAACGTTAGATAGATAGGCAGGCAGTATGGGCAGACAAGTGACAGTCGTCAGAAACTGTTGTGGAAGGCGATCTAGGTAATCAGATTCTCTGAGATCATTCTAGTGTTTATTTCCCCAAATAGCCAGTACCCATGGGTCATTTAAGTAGTTCCCCAGAGTAATGCAGTGACCTTAATGAGAGCAGAGCTTTGCCCTGGCGAACTTGCGTGAGGAGACAATGAAGGCCAAGTAATTATTAGTGGCAGTGAGTCATTACTTTCCGGCGGGCCAGACCCTGATGATAGTGATCCCTTCATGACACGCCAACCCTGGCCCAGGGCGGGTGCACCTCGTCTGACCCAGGAGTCTGCTCCTGTAACTCCTCCGCCTCATGCCAGTGATCTTGGTGATCTGTAATGTGCAACAAGGAGGCATCCGTCACCATGTTCAGGGTAGAAGAGTATAGCCAAGCTGCAGTCATAGCGGAGCGCAAAGTCCACATCATCACATTATGTGGACATTATGTTAGACTGCGAATACATTTGCATGTGTGTAAGTTTGTTATAACCGTTAGTTTGTGTCATTATTTATCTTAAAGATAACTGTAGCTGTATCAGCTGGCACGTATCAGCACATTACGGTATTCACAGTGTACAAGTCTGTTTCATTGGCCTCTTGTGTTTGACAGAACAATACCGTCAGAACCTATTAACAGAACGTGTCTGAAGAAAGCAAACGTCTCCTGTGTAGAATTCCGTAGTTCCAGTCTATCCGGCCAGAGCAAGACTGTCGCCTGTCCTGTACGTATGGTACCACATGACGGCCCAGCGGCTGGTCATAAGTAATCTCTCGCGTGTTTTACACACATAAACCCGCCAAAACCTGCCTATCGTAGGTTTTAATCCCAGGATACAGTACCACAGTCAGTTAATTAAGGGTGTTTAAGCAGAGTTGTGGTTAAGAATTTTCGTATATATGCTTGTGTTTTGAAGCCTTGGATAAACTGATCCTGGGAAGGGGAACTCTTGACCATCTTTGATGGCGTGAACACCGCAGGAAGGCAGTGTTAGGAGTCTTGTGACATCGTAACATAGGATTGCTTGAGCAAACCAGCAGAACAAAGAACACAGCACAACAACATGACCTCAGAGCACAAGTTTTTGAGAAGTGAAGCGTCATACAAAATGGAACTTAAGAATACCATGCCACAGAAGGTCTTGAAGAATAGAAGAGAGAGTCATCAAACACTGTGCTGCAGAACAGCGTGTGCAGCAGCAGCAGCAGCAGCAGCAGGGGTCGTTAGGATCGATAGTGCTTGTGGGTGGTGTGCCACGAAAGAGAGGGGGGGAGGGATGGGTGGGTAGGGTGAGGGGGAGGGATGAGTGGGTAGGGTGAGGGGGAAGGGATACCGGTGCCTGGGCGGCAGGGCAGCTTCCGCGACTCATGGCACCGTAATTAACCCGCTCCTCCACAAGACTTGTGTGCCGCACGCTGGAGTAATGGTATAATACAGGCTCTCCTGCCTCCCTCTTCTTACTTCACGGTGACTCCAGTCATTTTCTACCAATAACATGCCGCAGAATTAACCTTACCCAACCTGAGTAATGTCTCCTCGTAGACCAACACATTAATGTTCCAGCGCTGTTATTAAGCTCCGCTAATTTTAAGGCCGAGGCCATATATTGTGGGCAGTGAATGTAAAGGAGCGGCACCTGGAGGGCACTACAGGGACCTAGACATGCTGGCATGATATCCACGTCGAGCGGCAGCGCTGCCACCTCAACACAACACGTAGTCTGGTCTGAACATAAAGCCGCTACCAGGTGTATACATCAGTCTGCAGTGGTTGCCAGTATATTCACAGCAGTAACGTGGGTAACAATATGATGTCACAGCTGACTGCGACACTCTCAGTATTGTACATTTTATGCAGAGCTCAGCATTGATATGTTTGCACCGCACATCAGGAAGTGTGTGAGGTCACATTGTTCAGCGCAGTTGAAATCTTGTGCTTCAGGAAGAACCCTGCGGTGTTTTCTTGGTAGATTTTTCCAGGTTTCTGCCTGACGCATGCTATTCTCAAGTTAACGAACCGTCTCCAATAAATGGATGTCACATATCGCAAGATACGAAGCTTGTTGAATTGGGGCAAAGTCAGTAGAACGTTTCATATCATCAGTTATTCATATGCTACTGTAATTATATATGTATTTCTATTTTAGTAATATTATATATATATATATATATATATATATATATATATATATATATATATATATATATATATATATATATATATATATATATATATGTGTGTGTGTGTGTGAGTACACCACGGGTCAGATTTAAACCGTGTGAGGTGCGTCCGGCTACCTCAGCCACACGGGAGGTTAAATGTCACAATTACCACACTGCTATGTTGAATGTTGTGTCACAACTTCGTCTTTGTGGAGATAACGTGGACTTCAGTCTGTCGTTTTACCAAAGCTGGGGTTGTTGTATATCAACATCTGTTCCATATCTTCATGCATCCCTTCCCTTCCGTCTGCAACCAAGCTTGTTCTTCGGTTTAGAGGCCGCGGCTGGTTTGCCACACCTTCCCACAGACTTGCTCAGGCTCTTTGAATCTCTCTGTACAGTCCATGATATTTATAGTAGCTGCCGCCACTGTATTTGATATATTTGGACCCCGTATGTGTAGTGATTTCTCTTACTAAACTTACAGCGTCAGATGATATCAGTGGGAATGTTTTCCAAGGCACGAACTTGTGTATTGTCTTCAGGAACCCGTGGAGGTAGTGTCTATGTAGTAGTGTGGTAACGTGCTGGTAGATGTGTGTGGACTTTTTATAGCCTACTGACTCAAGGTAACGTTACCTGAGGTAGGTTTTCATGCTTTCGGTAAGTGTTCAGTAGGATGGATGGGACTTTGGCTTGGGATGGATGGGACTTTGGCTTGGGATGGATGGGACTTTGGTTTGTACCTCAGTAATCACTTGTTAGAGGGACCCGGGCGGGGACTTCTTCCATTCTTGTGTGTTTCACTTTCACAGTGCAAGTTTTCTGTCGCCATTTACATCTGCTTCCACAACTGTTAGAACAGTTTTGTGAATAGACGGGAAACTTGGCCATAATGTTCTTACTCCCCGGCATCTGCTGGAGTAATGTATTCCGTTGCCTTGACCAGTCCGGCTGGGATTATAACGTCGGGCGGCGGATCCTGTCAGGTAGATTATCCGGTCTTCCCAGGGATTATGCTTGAGTCGCACTTGAGAGAGCGTCCACGTTTTCCTTCATTTTTGGGGATGACTATTTAGCTTACAGTACCATGTGGCTGTCATTATGGGCTTCAACTGTATGGCACATGATCTGGGTCTCTCATCTTGTGTAAATTAATCATAGAATTTTTTATACAGGTTAGTGGCGCCTCGCGGCTCTTGGTTAGTGACGTTCTACAAGGATTCACTGTGTTCCTCACTGGTGACAACCGTGGCTGTGTCTGGCTGTGAGAGGTTATCTCCAGGCAGTATAGTTGTTGAAAAATTAAATTACTGAAAATGAAAATACCGTAAATCAGAATGTTGTTGTAGCAGTAAAGCTAGGAGAACGTCCGTTGCTAAGAGGTGTTCCACCAGTCGAACAGCCGCACTTACTGCATTGACTGGATTAACTGTTCATGAGGAAGCTCAGGGAAAACGCCATTACCTCCATCGTTGGTCAAGCTTGGCAGTGGTGCAGCGTGTGGGGCATGACCTGACACTGTGAGCATCCGTAACTCCAGGTTGACTTGGTCAACAAACAAGCCACGAGGAGTTATGGATGTTACAAAGTATTACGGAATGACAATTGTCAAATAGCTGCAAAAAAAAAAAAAAGTAGTTGGGAAGTGCAATCTCTTGCATCACATTTTTTCCCCAGGTGAGGAATTTTGACCCGCCAGACACTACATCTGGAAAATTTTGCACCAAGAGAAGAATTTCAGGCCACTCAGGTAATGTTTCGTGTATATGTTTTGCAGCGGAGGATGACTCTTCATGATTTTTGACTGTGAACAACTTATGACTCCCTATGAAATGTTGTCGTCCAGCTTTTGACGCGATACGTTCAGCGGTAAGCTTAATGGGGAGGGAGAGAAGGGGGTGCTGCCAGACCCCGGGGAATGCTTTCAGAGTTACTTGGCCTCACCCGCCACTTTTCCTCCTGGGAACCACTTTAAGGTGCTCGGGACCCACTCGCAGGTCTCTTAGGGTACTTTTCTGTGGTTTCCGACTCGTTTCCGGCTACAGTGGGTGGTTGAGGAACGCCACCAAGTCCCAGTGTTCAGATGTCTGGCAGAAGCTTTCAGCCATGAGTTGAGCACGGTGCACCAGGAGTCATTCCGTCAAATGAACGCGATGGGTGTCAGCTGGGAGGGGCACGCGGCCCCTCCTGAGCCAGACGCATCAGATTCACCTTCTTAAACACACACACACACACACACACACACACACGAGATGGACGTTTACAGCATCTCCTGATTATTACCTGTTCTGGGTCGGTTAGGAAGAGTGCCACTGTGTGTTCTTCCTGTTTAAACATGGCAAACGTAATGGTTGCCACGAGGAAAGTCTGTTCTTTTTATAACTGATGTTACTGTTAGTGTTAATACCAGTTACCAAGAACACTGTTGCTCTTAAAAGCCTGAAAAAGCTTGGGTACAGAGCATGAGGCGAGTGAAATGCTGAAGAGCGAAGGTGAAACTACTGTTGAGTGGATCTGGAAAGTGTGTGCGGAACTATAGTAGAATTATCAAGTACCTGATAAGTGGACTTATGGTGTAGTTGTCCTCTGTACAAAGTGCGGACAGCTGATTGTAAGAACTGTAGAGAAGTAAATCTCCATCGTATGTGTGCAGATAATATCGAGTGATGATATTGTATCATTGACTCTCATTCTAATGATTTCACTGACTTGATGTCATTGGAAACTTTACTCCAAAAACTTGTCTCTGTGGCTTTTTCACCATGAGAGTCCACATTGCTCGAGTCTACCTCTATAATTGAAATACTCTATTATCATTACCATCTCTGATGTGTTCATGTTTTGCTGCTGAATGCACCATTCTGACAGCTCCCGCATTCTCTTCTTTGTATATTTGTTCTGGATCGTTTCGCAGTCTTTGGAGATTATATATCAACACCACTGTGTACTTCGGTCCTACACTTATTCTTCCGTATTATGTACGGTCCCTATATATATATATATATATATATATATATATATATATATATATATATATATATATATATATTTATATCAGAAAATGGTCTTTATTGAAAGGGGTGGGGATTGTATTCAGCCGCCTGACTTGAACATTGGAAATGAAGGCTGGCTCCCAGACAGCTGGCTGGGAACGTTTAGTTGTATATTCTGCAGCGTCAGTTGTTTATAGTGTGATGGTATTTAGCAGTGAGACGCCTGTCTTCCTTCAGCATATTATCACGTGGTATACAACTTGAGAGACGTGAATGGTCATGGAAACGAGAGGAAAAACAAGTAAAGTAAAGGGTTCGGCTGGTGCCACGCGTGCCACCAGAGCAGGTGGATGGCTGGACCCCTCGGGTTCTCCCGCGACCGGAAGTAAAAATTGCAAGGGGAAATAGACATCATTGAAGTGTGTGAATATCACATCACACATGCACGACCAAACACGAGAATAGCAGAGAACGACCCAGAAGACCCGAGAAGAACCAGCACAACATATGTTCATAACACTCAGTATTTTACACAGTTTCCAACACTGCTTTCCTTCATATTGAAGTACACACGCTATTACTGGTAATAAGCAAAATCCTGAGGGAGTATTGAGTACATCCTAAATAAAGTAAAAATCACCCATAGATTAGAGTCCTGTGGAGCCATGGGAAACCAGGACGTGCCACCAGTTGTGATTGTGGTTGGTCATGTGTTACCATGATACGTCCATAGAGGCGGTCCAGTGACAACACGCCCGTGCACTCCCCGTTAGGACCAGATTCATGGAGCTCCATTCTCATAAAAAGATCCCAAAAGCCACTAAGGAAGGGTCCTTCCTATTCATTGCAGAAAGATCCGTAGGCTTCACTGTCATTCCAGAGGGCTTAAAAGCCAACCATCCAAGGACACAAATGCTTTCCCTAGAGAAGAGAGCAGAGCTTTTAGAGATGTGCCAGTATAGTAACGTTATGTATGAGAACGATATAGGAGGAATGCAAAAGTTTTAACCCACCATCTGCACAGGATCAGTGCACACAGTCGTGCAACACATGGCCCTGACCCGCGGAGTATGATGGTACTACTCTTGGCTGTAATGGTGTGATCTATGACCTGACTAGCAGGGTCATCTCACAGGCAGTGATGTCATGCTCAGGAGTCATACCGTTGTGCTCAAGAGTATAGGGCTAAACGCCCATCTCATGCATACTACCACTTCCACAGGATCATGTAAACACCCGATATCGACACAAGACGCATTTCATATAACAGGATTTCGGCAATGTGTTTGACACGTGTGTTGGTGGAGTCGAGCTCCAACACATGCGTACAAGAACACTCACATGTAGGTGTGTAAACTTCAGACTTCATAACTGCTCCCACAGCCAGAGGACAAGCCCAGCAGAGTTCAGTACTTCAGTTATTTAAAGCCTTGTTCAGGGAAACGTAACTGACCCTCTTACTCCCTGAACTCTCACGTCACTTAATAGAAAAAAAAGATATTTATGTGTGTGTGTGTGTGTGTGTGTGTGTGTGTGTGTGTGTGTGTGTGTGTGTGTGTGTGTGTGTGTAGCGTCCTCGTTGGATAGCAGACTTCGAGAATTTTTTTGTTTTTTGTGTTTATTTTATGTTAGCTGAGACGGCACGGGCTACTGAGGCCCTAATCCAGTCATCTCATTACCGCTAATATACATATACTCTAGCCTGAGCCAGGTATCGACCCGCCCCGAGGGGCACACATTATCTTAATTTTGCGGTAGGCTTCTGAAAACCCTGTATCGTAAAGGTAATTCTTAGCTTCATTGCTGCAGAAAAAGATAGAAAAAAAGTGGAGATCAGACCACATGATGAACCCAGAGTTACTCAGGTGTGGCTGTGAGGTGTTGGTGGTGGTGTGGAGGTGTCATAGAACCTGACCTCTGGTGATGACCGGAGAGCCAGCACGTATGTGACCAGGGAGGACGACCCACAGCACCAGGGGCAGGAGCAGTGTTGACATGTTATGTTCTTACACCTTCATCACTCCGACCCACAGTCGTAAATATCTCGCATGCAAAATTGCAACGATCATTTGATACACTGATCGATGTATACAGTGAACTAGGCATGTTGACAACACCCGTCTAGCATTCACCAGAGTCCCCGGAATGTGACATCATGTGGAGACAGGAACGTACCCTGCCTCTGCTAACCTACAGTTCTCGGTGTATGGATTCCGCACTGATGACCTTGCTAACGTTGGGTTCTGTCATGGAGTGTGTGTGTGTATGTGTGTGTGTGTGTGTGTGTGTGTGTGTGTGTGTGGAGACAAAATGGTGGATATCCTGGTTCGCAAAGATGCCGTCCTCGCAACACGTTCGAGCTCCTGCCTGTGGTTGTGCATTGCGAGGGTCGTTGTACATTGTGTTATGTGGTTTAGATATGGAAGGTGAATGATGAAGCCAAGGTCAGCGGGTGTTGGTTATAATGTAATGTTTGCTGCATCACGTTGGGAGGTGGACTGAAGACAGAGCTGGGAGGGAGGGAGGGAGGAGTGAGGCCGAGAACATGGTGAAAATCGAGGTATCGTGCGGGAGGGAGCTCACACACTGATATAAAGTGAGGTGGTGTTTTAACCTCAGCAGTAATAGAAAGTGGCACATTAAACTGGTACCGCAGGGATCCATTAATGACGGAGGCAGGCCACTGAGCCTTGACCCTTACTGGCGTATACCACAACCTCAAGTCTCAGCAAATCACTGCTCTTGGCGGCCGGCCACTAGTGTCAATCTTGCTACCACGGCTCTGTGGTAGGAGCTGGGAGCGCCTCCTGCTCTTAGGAAGCTTGGGTTCGATGTGTTTTATTTGTGATGACTGTGTGGTACGGTTATGGTGAGGATGGCACTCAACCACGACGCCAGAGTTTGTGATGACGGGGTATTAAGCTGCTGTCATCATCATGATGATGATGTTCACGACTTTATAGTAATTTTTCTTGAAAGTTGTTTGACAGACTTCCTGCAGTGGTTTATTAGAGTTTCCATGAAGATGATGCTTCCTTAGTTAGGTGGGGTGGGAGAGTGGTAGCTGGTGGGTTCTCAGACCGTCACACCTCCTCTCCTGTGCCATACTTGGTGATTCATCCTCTTGTATTTCTCTGTCTGTGAAACTATTTCATTGGAATAACACTTACGTATTAGTGCTCTATGGTGTTCCATCTCAAACCTGTCTACATCTTTACGCTGTGTTGGAGCTGAATTTTCATATGCGTTGATTAGTTTCTTTATTAAGCAAGTAAAGTCTACCCACGTGTCTTCCGCGCTTTATCTTCTATGTATTCACTGAAGGCGGGTCGTTAAGACCTGGGAGATCGACGGTGTGGCTGTCATTTCTGTTTAGGCTTATGGCGTTTATAGTGGAAACATACAGTATTGAAGTGATTGTCTGGGGAATACACAGTGCAGGAAGGTTGTGTGGTGAAGATACAGTGTAGGACGGTTGTGTGGTGAACATACAGTGTAAGGTGATGGAGCAAACAGGCACTGTAGGATTGTATTATAGATGATGCCCACACTGCCATCTTGTATCCTGTGTGGAATAAAAGTGCACCACTACCGAGACGGCAGCCAGCCAGGCAGGAAGGCAGGCAGCCAGCCAGCCAGCCAGCCAGCTAGCTAGCCAGGCAGGAAGGCAGGCAGGCAGCCAGGCAGGCAGGCAGGCCAGCTGGACCGTCTCGACCGACCAGCCGGAGGGGCCCGAGGAAACATTGCTCAGGCGGGATAAGTTTTCTATTCAGCTCAGGATTTTTTAAGCTTTAAAACTATATGTGGCCACTTGGCCCCAGGGAGAGACTGTTTTACTGAAGTGAATCTTTTTCTTTACCCGTTCAGCTCGAGGAGAGGGGCTCCAGGTTTTTATTTTTCATCTTTTAATCTTATATGTTTTCTTTCAATTAACGTGTGTATTCATTTATCACATCTCACACTTTCGAAGTCTTGTTCCTCGTGTGCAAACATTATGTGATTTATGCGAGTGTACCCAAGATATTCTCTTTGGAGATCACCCTCTTATTAGACTGGAACACTGGAGACCTTCCTTATATTAGACTGTAAGACTGGAGGACACCCTTGAATTGGTGTTACAGTTAATATAAGTATTAGAACAACGTGACATTAGACTGCAATACAAACGAAAGTGCTAAATTAGTGTTACATTAGACTGTAAAATAAGATGAATGTGGAAGATGAGCGTTACACTGAAGTGTTACTCAGGACAGACATGAGATGAACGTTACATTAGACTGTAACTCGGGAGAGAAGTGTGAGTTCTGCCTTAGTTGCAGCACGTGGAGCTGACGTTTGACCTTTGGAACAGGAAAGGCTAGCACGGCGTGCCAGTGATACATGTTACAGAACAATGCTGGAAAATCAAAACACATTTCAGCAGCTCTGTCCTCACTTACTTTTGTAACTAACACACCTCCATAGCCTTGACCCCCTCACCTTCGGCCGTCCAAAACACCTCCACATGGATAATTTATGTTGATTTTATCTCCGTAACAACTTTGAACAATCTTAGACGATTCTTTATTTAGTTACGGTTTGCACGGACGGATACACGAAATGACGTCAGGACACGCCACCACCAGTCGCCCTAACCACCGCCTCGCGTGGCTGTACACCGGGTGAGGGAAGGCAACGAGGACGCCTTCCAGTTGAGAGATCAATTCGTGTGTGTCCTCTCTGTGATGCCTTGCCGTGTGGATCAAGGTATAACTTCCCTGTAGGGGTGAGAGTCCATTGTGGGAAGCCACCCAGGAGATTGGCAGCTTTTCCCTGGTGGCAGATCTGATGCTGATGCAACAACTTATTTAATATTCAGCAATTTGAATCTCATTATCACTGTTGTAGAGAATGGAACTTAAGGAATCATTAGCATCCAAAATAGAAATTACGGCCGGGTTATTTGTGTTCGTCAGTGAAACACAACGCGAAAAGAACATCTTAGAGAGAGAGAGAGAGAGAGAGAGAGAGAGAGAGAGAGAGAGAGAGAGAGAGAGAGAGGGCCCTTTCCCGGGATCACAATAGCCATATACTTCGTTAGTGTGGAAACTCTCACCTTGCTGTGAAAAGACTGCATTTTCTCGAGCAGATGTTAAATCCTGTGTGCTGAATTTTGATTTTTGTCGTCAAGGTTGCATTTCTCATCAGCACATTTTAGATTGTGTGGGGAAATCCTATTACTAATTAGAAAATGTAAAATTTTAATTGGAAAATCCTGACTTTTATATGGAGCCAGATTTATTTTGATTTCTGAATATTTTATTTTTGAAAATAATGGAAAATCCAGCAGCATCTACGAAGCTTGTGACGATTGTATAAACAATCCGTGTGTGTGTGTAGGCAAGCCCGATCGTCTCTCTGAGTTTGGAAGGAAATATTTCAAATTCATTTGGAAATTCCTGTTTCCCAGAAGTGGAGCGAGCGTGAGAGCTAGCCTACATAGATTTAATATCATACCTTTCATGTAGAACATATAATGATTTACTATCCATGTATTTAGCGAATTATATGCCTTTCTTGCTTAACATTGGATTACGGCCCACATGACAAAATCTCTGTTGCAACGAAGGAAATTCATAAGCAAGATCGTATTCATATGGTCTTGTTGTAAAGTGAACTTGTGGATTAAAAAAAAAGTAAGTAATTAAAGAAATGAAAATAATGCATGAAGCCTCACTTTGATTCAACCTGGGACATTACACAGCTTTAGTCATCTCTTCGGAATAAACTGCCGCCAGATAGACTTTTATAAAGACTGAGCTGAGTTTTATGTACATACTGGGAGAGAGAGGAGGTATGAAGGACGTACTAGGCTACTGCTGCACCCAGCTTTGCGGCCAGCTACCCAGCTGACACTTGGGACAGGACTAGTGGAGGATTTGGCCAAGCTTTCAGGTGAGAGTCAACCATTTTCTTGCGAAAATATTTCCCGTTTCGTTGTGGGAACCTTCACCGTCACCACGCGTAGTGCTCACCACTCATTCCACAGGTTTGACAATTTTTTTTTTTTTATTGATATTGTCGAGATCATCACCAAGTCTTGGAGTGCCTGCGTTTTCCTGCTTTACTGTCTCATCCCAAGAATCTCTCTCTCTCTCTCTCTCTCTCTCTCTCTCTCTCTCTCTCTCTCTCTCTCTCTCTCTCTCTCTCTCTCTCTCTCTCTCATCAGGAGAGCATGGTAACGGTGAGGTTTCCGGCATAGTTAATGGTATTAGTGGATGGGTGACCGAGCGGGGCCATGGTACACTTCTGCTGCCATTAAACTTGCACAATATTGTGGAGACCAGTAGCCGCTGTATTGGCTCTGTGCTCTGCTTGCTTTATTGTGGTTAAAGCTGAACTTCACATCTTAGCACAGACCTGAGCTGGAGCCTCTCGCTCCCTGGTGTACGTGTCCATCATGTACAGTGTGGCTGCCAGATGTACGTAACCATTATGTACAGTATTTTATGTGTACATAACCATCGTGTACAGTATGGCTTGCAGGCGTACGTAACCATCATGTACTTTAGGCTGTTAGGTGTACGTGGCTGTCACGTACAGTGTGGTTTTCAGGTGTACGTGGCTAACATGCACAGTGTGGCTGCCAGGTGTACGTGATCATTATATACAGTATACTGCCAGGTGTACATTACTATCGTGTACAATATGGCTGGCAGGTGTACATGTCTGTTATGTACAGTGTGGCTGCCTGATGTACTTAACCACTATGTACAGTGGCAGGTGTACTTGGCTGTCGTGTACAAGTACATGAAGGTGCCTGGTGTACACTTACGTGGCGTACGACATTATGGTCACAGTGCCAGTAACTGTGCCACAGTTTACTCTGATATGGTCCCTCGGGTGAGCTGGCCGAAGATACACCAACCTGAAGCCAGACGTATAACCCTTGTGGACCCCTGACGCTTGGCTGAGTATACTGTGCGCTGTAGTAAGAACAGGCGGCAAAAAACGAGTGTTTCCTGGTTTTGAAATACATATTTATGTCTGAAATTCATACGAGGGTATTCTGAAATCTGCCATCTGGTCTTTATTTCAGTTGTTATATCAATTCTTTTTTCCTCAGGTTTAACAGTCCGCTCATATTGTTTATGTTGAATGGAAAATCACAGATATTCCGTCCAGCGTTAACACTGGTGCGAGGATGTAAATGAGAAATGTAAATTTGCCGGGTATAAGTTACGGAAGACCTTGTAAAAAAACAGTTCTAACGCATGTAAATGGTAAACACAATACGAGAAATTGTTGTAAACACCCAGAACCCGAAAGTGTTGATTGAATATTTTGAAAGTTATGTTACAACCATCGGCAGTGATCAATAACTGACCATTACCGGTAAATTGCTACGACCTCTACTTGACCAGCTCTTAGTCCTGCTGCCCGCCGCCTCACACAGATGCAACGTCTTGATCTAATGTGTGGAGACGATCCTCCAGACTCGACTCACGCTGAGGTGAACTAGTCAAAACAGAGACGACCATAAATGAACCTGAGCCATTTTCCCGCCGGATATCTTTCAAACGCTTGTCCAGTGCTGCAGTTAACGACAGAGGTGGGCACTACCAGACATGGCGGCCTGAGTCTAAGCATAAGCGCGAACCAAATGCAGAATTGTCTTTCTTTGTATTCACGATCCAGGAAGAAGACAGACGAGATAGAATGTTTATGGTTGTCGATAGTTTGGTTGCACAAACTGGAAAATTTGATTGAAATATGAGAGGAAAACGAGTTGAGGGTTTTCCACTGGCTGACCAGATTTGTGATGAAATATCGTTTTGTTTTGTTCGTTCTTCGTCTATATTCATCATGCACAGATTGCGGACGTTACTCTATTTTTGTAGATGTAGAAGATGGATCGTCAGTGTTAGGAAGGATGACCTGGATCCATAGACAGCCCCGCGGGTCAAGGTTGTGCCAGGATCTACGGCAACGTTACAAATGCTGAAGTCGTGTTTGTGTTGTGGATTATCCCTGGTATTTATGGTAAGACAGTTCACCTCGTGTTGACGTAAAGGTAACCATGCTTTTTATTCTTCTTGATACCTTCAGCGGGGCAGAAGGGGTAGTGTTGGCGTGAAAGACCTGGTTGGAAGGCCAGGATGGGAGGTCGTGAAAGTAATTATGGGGAAAGGTCAGCCACGTTGTTCACTAGTGTCACACACTAAACAACACAAAAATACGTTTGTAAAATTTTACTGTGAATTCTGTTGAAATTTATTACATAGAAACACTGGGAATAATCCTGCCTCTACATGTGGAGTGAAATATTGTATAGCCTGGATTTTATGATATTATTTTTCCGATCAACCATTTCATCTATTTCTTCTGGAGGGATTCTGTCAAGCCCACAGCCACATCTCGCCCACACTAAAGACATGAGATTTCCCAGAGACGCTCAAGCCACTCTTAGAGCGAGGGGGGGTGGGGGGTGGGATGGGGTGGGGGGGGGGTAATGTATTTTGAGTTTATTGTTCCAGTGACGTTGATGGCAAAAAGATTTTCGGGGGGGTGGGGGGTGCATCCCCTTCCTCTTTGCTAGGGTCCTGAATCCTCCTATCTATATTTCATCCATGGGGATTTTATCTGTTATTTAAGCCACATTCCACCCGCAACAACCATCGATTTCATCGTAAGCTGCGCAATATTCCACCTGGATCGGCCATTTAGCTTTGCCGCTTAACTCACGTGAAGTAGAACCTGCACTTCACGGCAGACGACGCTTCCTGATTAATATATTTCCCGAGTGATTAACGTTGTTGACTTCCTATAGGAATTACTGGGGGAAGGAAATACACATGACTATCCAAGGCTCACGTCTCTTTGATATGTGTAAAGCAAATATTGGAAACATCGTAGTGACGTTTTCGGACGTTTAAAGATAAAAACAAATAAAAAAACAGTTGCTTTAGAGCGAGCCACATCTAGGTTTAGTGCTTATGTTAGACAAATGAAACCTGCATCGGCTAATAGTCCTTTTGCGCCAGTGAAAACATTATCATTGGCTGAACAGTAAAGCAAGAAAATAATTGTGAAAGTAAACGAAAGAATACAAGAGAAGGTGGAAGTGTGTGGCCATGAAGGTTGTCAGCTGAACGAATGTAACATTAAATTTCTTACTTAATGTCACGAGAATTTTTCAGTAAAGCAGTGAATGTTGTCTGAGCAGATGTTATGTGGTGCTTATACGTGATTCATTATATAGTCGAAATGGCAGGAATTTATTATGATATCCCGAAGTGTCTTTGAACATGATTGCCAACTCCTGAGTGGAGGGTGTGTCTTGCCTTGCCTGGTCCCTGCTGATGTGCTCCACATATTGCTGGTGTTGTTTCGTATGACGTCATGAACACCGTTACTGCTGGTGTTGTTGCTATGGTTGTATCACTGTCGTGATTTCCGGTAATGCATGTGACATTGTTATGTTTGCTGTGCTGTTATTGCCACCTTGGATAGAATTATGATAAATGAGTGGAGTGAGTGTGCCCTGCACCAGGGCATGTGAAGCGTCCGGGGTATACCATGGAAAGGTCTGTGGGGCCTGGTTGTGGACAGAAAGCTATGGTTTCGGTGTATTACACTTAACGCTTGGAGAATGTGAGCGGATGTGGCCTTTCTTCGTCTGTCCGTAGCACTACAGCGCTAACAGAGGAAACGGCGATTAAGTATGAAAGAAATCGATATAGATATATATGATATATAGTGTGAGTATGATATGTAGTGTAAGAGTATGATATGTAGTGTAAGAGTATGATATGTAGTGTAAGAGTATGATATGTAGTGTAAGAGTATGGGGTGAATGAAGAAGTTATCTGGTTTACCATCGTCTCTCATATGATGTTTCTTTTGTTACGTCACATGCCTGTCATCCATACAATTATATCTACAGCTGACTGGACTTTTTGTGTAGGAGTGTTGGAGAACATGTATAGTAACTACAGTTGTTTCTGGTGTGCAGAGTTGGAGTACGTATGAACTTACTACAGGTGTTGTTGGTGTGCGTAGTTGTGGTTTAAGCTGTACCCGGAAGATGGTATATCACAGTTGTAGGAAGGTGCCAGCCCGCCGCACAATGCACCACCACATGTTAAAGGTCACAACTCGTGAAATCCTCTCAGGCAAACCTCAAGCATCCTTCACGTGGTCTGGGGACAAAAGTTGGGGAGCAGAGGGTCGAAAGTCTCTCACACCTCAGTGTTGGGAGTGTAGGAGTTACAGTCGCACTTTCCCCTCATGGAAGGTGGTGTTGTATGGCAAGGACTGCACCATACCGCTATGGGCATTGGTCTTGTATGGTTCTTTAGATGGTATTTCTACAGCCGTTGTGCATCTTTGTTGTACATATTTTCTTTAATTTTGAGCCTCCACCTGAGTGTAAACACCAGCTGTGGCTTGACAAAAGATATGTCTGTCGGAGATTTACACCTGTCTTGAACTGGACGTGACATCTGTGAGGCGCATCACAGGTCAGGGAAGTGGTAGATGTATAAACCTCGTGATCACCTGCCCTTATGTATGTCTCATTATCACACAAACTTAACCTAACCTAACCTAACCTAACCTAACCTAACCTAACCTAACCTAACCTAACCTAACCTAACCTAACCTAACCTAAATAGCCAGAAAGAATTTGTAACAAATTTCATATATATATATATATATATATATATATATATATATATATATATATATATATATATATATATATATATGCTGTTGGTTATGGTTCAGATGTGTTTGATGAGCAGGCTGTGGAACGCTTAACTACGCAGGGTTTGTACCAGGTTCGTGGTAGGTTAGAACAAAGAGGCAGGCAATCAACGATCTACGTACATTTGTGAAGATGTAAATGATGATATGTTTCTGCAGCAGGAATGAGTTTGATGAAAAATTCCACGAAATAGTTTATGTTTAGGTAATAGAAAAGTAATAGCGTAATTAATGGTAGGGCTTATTGTGGAATAATGCTGGTAACATTGTAACGACTAGTGATTAACATACATTAATATCAATGGCCTGTAGCATACCCGAGTCTGTTGTGGCTTGATACTTTAGTGGGTCACGTGAACGCACACACACACACACACACACACACACACACACGCACAGTTTCATAATTTCACATAACCTTATAATTATAATGTATGGTATAGCATAATGAAATATGATGTATAGTATAACATGATGAAGTATGATTTAACTGGTTATATTTTTAACTGTAGTTTGTGAGAGCACGACAGTAAATGCTTGATTTGACGGGCCCGAAAGTCGCATTCATTCTAACAGGAAATTCTTGAAGTTAATGGATGATTTATGGCATTATTCTGCGCATAATTTGTATACAAGTAACTGGGGATTTTGACAGTATTATACAAATGGCATTAATGCCGAGTCCTCGCATAGCTTTAGATAAAAGAAATGTATTTATATTAACTGCGTTGCAGAGGGGCTGTGATCAGAACTTGTTGTTATGAGAAACTTCTGTTTTCTTGTGTGAATATAGTAAATAAAAATAACTTTAACATGATAGACACACAGCTGAAGGATGAGTCTGCAGTAAGAGTATGAAGTGAGGAACCGAACAGATGGTGAAGGTGACTGGTGGCCGATGTTGACCAGATAACAACACTGGTATCTCGTGCCTCACGCTCACTGCTGATTGGTCCTCCTCACCAAACACTGATGGCTGCAAGGGAGGGGAAATTATGATTGGCAAATATAACGTGTTCTTGCCGCACTAAATGTGGAAAGAAACATCGTATTTAATTATCTGGAGTTCGAGGGTTTGATTCTTTGGTCGACGACACCCACATCAGCGTTAGTGCCTGGAATACATTGCTAACGCTCAGGTACCGTGAAGATGGATACACTGGTTATGCGATCCATCTTTGCATCAGACACCTCTGTGTTCATATCAGGAAGGCAGAACTCCACCAGCAAGGGAGCCTAACGTCTGGGTAGAGAGCCTGGACACTAGTGTTATTCCAGAAAATGTCAACTTGACTCACAAAGTCCCATTTGAGTACCATCACTGACATACCATTAAAGTTGTAAACCTTGATGAAGGCTGTTAAGGTCTGGAAAGTCTTTCTCTTCATAGAAACTGAGCTGTTCCGAGGGAAGAGTTTTTTTCTTTTTATACCTCGATGTTCGGTGAAAAGTTCTCTCTCTCTCTCTCTCTCTCTCTCTCTCTCTCTCTCTCTCTCTCTCTCTCTCTCTCTCTCTCTCTCTCTCTCATCTGTTCTCAAAAGTTTATTGTTTACTTGCTCGCCCCAGCTGGTCACCCGAGGGGCCATCACGTCCCCCAGTGTGAGCTTTGGCAATTTGAGAGTTGGTTGATTCGATGTTTACTTTTTCCGCATCAGGTTCGTGCAACCGTTCCCCTCCTCCTCCTCCTCCTCCTCCTCCTCCTCCTCCTCCTCCTCCTCCTCCTTGTGTCTTCGTAACTCAGTAGATTTTAAGATGTACGTATACTTGTATATTGTTTCCGTTAGGACAGACCTTTACATAGGCACTTTGGATTCACGTTGTTGTATGAAAAAGGTGAATGTTGGTTCATTTGTTTAGAATGTTGGTTTAGATCTGATTATATATATATATATATATATATATATATATATATATATATATATATATATATATACAGTGTCCACAAGGAAACCTTATTCACCCCATACAGTTTCAAACGCTATGTCACACTTACATTTTATTAATTTGTCGTCTCTCTTTTGGCTTTGATTACCATCTGCAGATGCCTGGTATGAAATATGCAAGGTTCCAGAAGTATTCTGCGTCCATTTTATGTATCTGTCTGCTGAATGAAGCGAGGCACTAATGAGGTGTTGCAGGAAGCAGCTGCCTGATCGTGCGTTCTGAGCTCCCAGTTCGCCTGGAAATCTCACGTGCACCCAGATTTTCTTGCTTTTAGGCGATGATTCGAGCTTTCTCCTCTTTAGAAATTTAAGAGCCAACCATTTTGAAGCACACACAGGTGGAAGAAATACAGTGCACAACAGCAAAATTCCCAAAATGAAGTGGCATTCGGGAAAAAAAAAAAAAAAAAAGTTCCTTCTAGATAGCCTGAGGCACATTGAGGCGGGTAACTGGTGCTCACACAATTAGAAACTCGTCTCATGACCAGATTTATGATGATTTTACCCTAAAAACGTCATATGCTTGTGTCTTTTATAAACCTTCGTCTTATATCGCCTGTGGAAAAATATAGGGGCAGACAGTGTTTTTTGCGAATACTGTGTGTGTGTGTGTGTGTGTGTGTATGTAACAACTAAGTGATCCCTGAAAAACATTTGCCAGAGTTTTGTAATATTGCTCACTTCACAAATGCCGTTATGATTGAATTAGCATGGTAATGTTTAGAAAATATGGGAAATGCTCATTTATCAAGAGCATATATTGTTGTTGCAGTTTGATAAAATTGTTTGATGCGAATTACATAGGTTGATACTGAGAGTTATTAGAATGTATCTTGCAGACTATACAACAGTGATGATATGAATTCACCTCTGCATGGGTTGTCCTACTGCACAATTGCTGTTTGAGAAGAACCTCTCAGCCGTTGTCTTCTAAAAATGAACGACCAACACTCTGTCTATGACTCCCTCATGGTGTGCGGGTGCATAAGACATTTAGGGTAGGTATAAGACAGTACCAAGTGTCTTGGTATGGTGAGGGTAAAGTGCAAGGAACTCCATATAATCAGAGTAGTTACGTAGCAACCAGGTAGTTTCTGACAAGTGTTTGTATGCGGGAGGGGGAGTGGGTGGAGCTGCTGGTAAGGGTGTATGCAGTACCAGTTCTCGCACGGCTTCCAGCAGGACCTTGGGAACCGTACATCTTACCCTCTCACTATGAGCTGCCCCACCCCAGACTCACACAAGATAGCCAGTATATTCCACAGTAAATGTTTGGAAAGTTCTATCTTGATGGACGATAAGCTGTATCATAACCCCTGCCTATGGTGCATATCCTGCATTAAAAAGATCAGTACCATAGCCATTCTCTTGGATGACAGTTCACGATGCATTGTAAATGATCTTTGAACATTCGACCAGTTGACCTTGTATGGAATTTGTCGTCTATACTCACCTCATTTTATAAAAGGCTACATGCTACTACTACCTACTACTTCTACTTCTTACACTACTACTACTACTACTATTTCTACTACTACTACTATTACGTTCTCAATCATAGTGTCCAGGGCGTTTGAACCTGGCTTTGATGATCATAATAGTTTCAAAATTCTTTTAAGTGAGGCCAGTAGCCAAGGTTCTTTGTTGTTTATGAAATTCACAAAAAAAAAAAATGTATTAAGAAAGTTTGGAGTGAAGAAGGGGGGTCTGTTTCTTGTAGTTGCCATTGTCTGGCACAGTTTTTGACCTCCACCCCGCCACCTACTCAACACGGTAGTCATGATGCTTGATGTGTGCGGCTGTGATGTGTGGGTGACACGGTGATTCAGGTGGGCAGTGGCTTCCTGCTGATCCACGACGGGTCAGGAGGTGAAGGGTAATATTGAGCATTAGGATGAGAAGCCAATACTCACTGCTCGCCAGGTTCACCGTTAGAGTCAGGTATGTGGCCGGGCTGTCTCCTGGGCAGAATATCTTGGGTTGTGGTTTGTATCATAGTTTCATTTTTGGTCAGTCTTGTATCAGGGTGATGGATGGCACCTACAGAATAGAGTTCCTCTGGCGCAGACTCCCAGTGACACAGGTTGTAATGCCATCTGTGTGATGCCAGTGTTCAGACGTTGTAACTCAGGATTCGAACCCGGGTAGGCCCCTACGTGATGCATAGTCAGCAACGCTAACTACTACACCATTTCATTCTTTTTTTATCAAGTTAGGGTTGAACGTGACCTTAAACGTATTATTAGTGTTAATATGATAACTGAATAATTGTATATGTTGCCGTTTGGTACTTCAGCTCCCTGCACTTCGAGGTATCTCGGACTCCAGTGAATGTCATTTATTTACGTGTTTGTGTGAGCGGCCATTAATAGTCATGTTACAACCGTTTTCAATTTTTTTTGTTCATTCCCACTCAGTCCATAATGAGGCCAAGACATTGTCATGACCCCTTCCCATGTGTGTAAGTTCATCATGTTTGCACGATAACCACCAGTGCATGACTGAAACCATGTACGATTGAGACCAAACTTACACCACAGGTGTCCCCTGTGATGCTGACGCATTGATTAGGTTTCGAGGCACGTAGTTGCATAGATTTGCATATTAATTAGGAAAATACTTTTTTTGCAAGTGTTGTAACTCAGGATTGCCTAGTGATGGAAAGTTTGGATTTATAACGTGTGTTTATTAGTAAGCAAAGACACGTATGGATCAAAAATGTTTGCATATTCATGGTCATTATATTTTTAGATGACCTATATATTCATAACTCGGACTCGGGCTGAACTGTGTACTTCCTGACTTGTTGAGGGAGGGAAGATAATGATACTCACAACTGGCTGACCTTTTGTGCTCGTTAGGTTGTCCCAAACCTGGGTTTCTGGCCTGCTGCACATGTGGCTGTTTGCTCTGCTCCACACATGCAGTGTTGTCTCTGGGTCGTGTTTATGCCCAGGGGACGGTGTTTGTTATTTCCAGGTTGGATCATCTGGTCAGGGATGGCCTGGCCATACAACACCTGGTACATACTGGCTCCGCCCATCCGTTAGGAAAGCCTCAACTCAATCATGGACGCGCCTTGTTTACTGTTGCCAGCGAAGGGGGACGCAGATGCACAGTGTCTCCTTGTATTCAGAATTATAGTTTACTTCACACGTCAAGCTGGAAAGCATCATGAGGACACGGCTGGATGCTGACCACTTGGACTCACCTGACCCTCGCCAACCCTGCCTGATCACTACAGTTTACTGGGCCCATACCTGAGGCTCTCTTACTGTCTCCTGGTCGACCTCGTGTACCCGTCTGGTATGCTGTACACCTTGTTGCCACCTCTCGCCCGTCTCACACCTGGGCAGTACCCGTGGGTCACCATCATCGCCACCCCCCCCCCCCCCACACACACACCCTCCGCCATAATAATGATTTACTTTTTTTTAATGTAAGACAAAGTTTCCCGCGCTGACATATTGGTTTGTCTGCTGATAGTGTTGACGACTTGCACTATACTGAAACACTGTATTGACCCGTGAAGTAGTTCTCCGTCTGCTGAAGAATGCTCCTGTTTTGCGTCTTTGTCTGAGCGGAGCATTACTGGTGACATTAAAGACATCGACCGAGTATTTCTGGTTTACAATGTGAGACAGTTGAGGAAGGTTTTCCTGTCACGGATCAGTAGGAGATTCCTTCTGTTTCCACATTTCTTGCTCACCACATCTACTAGTCTCTTGTTGGGCATTACCAAATTAACGTGTATAATGCAGGACGATGAAGTCAGAACCCAGCAAGAGGACCAGGAATATGTTGCCACCATGGTAGTCGTCCTCATGCCTCCTAAAGTTTCTGGAAGCTGGTGATTGGCACGGCATTACCATTGTGAGTCGGGGGAAACTTGAATGTAATTCAAATACCTCTGAATTCATCGGTTGTGGTGGAGACAATGGGGCGTGTCCACACATCGAAGGCCGGCAGTGTCATGTTGATCTAAGGGATGCGGCTGCACAAGACTGTCAGATCCCGGGAGTGTGGTTAAGCGGTGTGGGGTGGCTGTGTGTTAGGTTGGTGTGGCTGCCTGACGCACGACTAGCCTGGCCTTCACACTATCCTGCCCAGCGTCTTCCCCTCCTCCAGGTGGGGCTGGAGATGTCATGTACCCACCAGCCTCAAACCCACAAATCTCTCTTCCATCATCTCTCCCCTTCATTACCCTCCCTCGTGTCTTCGCCTTGCCTGTATTAGAATATCCACACTAAAGCAGCTTGGAATGTGGATACCATGTGTTGGGATGTGGTGGGAGGCGCCAGTGGGTGCTGGGGGGGCGGGAGGTCTTCACATAACCAAGACACAGCCACTCTCCGCAGTCATCCAGTATCTGTGCCGTTGCGTGAGTGCTCCACCTCTCCACCTTACGTAAAAACTACCCTTACGCCGCCCACCGCTCTCAACCACATCTTGAAAACTGCGTAGACATACTGGATTGTACTGCAAGGGTTGGAGGCAGGTGTTGGGTTGGTGTACTACTAAGGGAGGCGGTTCAGCTAGGGAGGACCGTGGTGAGGGGAGGTGCGGTACTTGGGCACGTCCTCACCGTGCTGGTGGGTAGGGTAAGCCACAAGTGACCACCACCACAATCTGGCCCTGCCTTACTCCCTGCCACGCTGTTACCACAGCCTTGCCCTACTCCACTTACTGCAGTTGGACTTGCTTGAGCCGGGTCTACGTAGTGCTTACGTCACTGACGCCGTCTACCTGGCTCTCTGACCATCTGCAGGTGATAGCTTATACATGTACCACTAGTTATAACTTATACATATACCACTAGTTATACATATACCTCTAGTTAGTTACACTGTATTTTCTCTTAGGAAAGTAGGGCCGGGGATACCAGGTCATCATTTGGGGTTTGTCCATGAATCGATATATCAATTTAATGCACATATTTACATCGTTGTGAGGGAATTAAGCAGTTTGGATATACCGAAAGTATCATCAAATCAACTGGACTCGTTCACAGATACTCGTTGTCAGATGTACTCGTACATACATGCCAGCGACCTGACATTTAAGAAAAATTCAGGATAGTGACCAGTGGGTGTGTCTGCCTTCTGCCGTTGGTGTATGACAACTTCCATCAAGACCTGCCCATTGTGTGGTCATATAGTTATGTCAAGTGCTGCTGCCCTCACCGTCGTCTTATCTTGTTACTCACTGCCATACAGGGCTCATGTTCCTGTATATGGAACATGTGTTTTGTTACTTGTACAGCCAGGAGACCGGAACTGATGATGTGTTCAGACAGGCTGTTGTTGCGAGAACAATGAACATGTTTCGTACCGCTGGACTGTGGCCGGCACGTTGACGAGCACCACGCAAGGATGCAGACTTGACACACTTTGTGCGAAGATCTGTAACTTGGTCTTAGATGCTGGGTTTTAGTTTGGATTTTATACGTTGAGCATTTCAGAAATTTTGTCAAGTTTATAACCTTCAGATATGAAGTAGGTTGATCATAACTGGTATAAAGTGTGTATAAACGAATGGTTCACGTGAAGACGTAAGGATAACTACCACATCACCACAACGTAATACTACAGCTTCCCTAAACGAATAATTCACGAGTGAAATAGTGAACTGTAAAGCACCAAGAAAAAGTGAACAACATTTGATGATAAAAACCATTTGCAGCTGTCAGGCAACTGTAGGTGTTGATAGCTGATGCCAGCAGCACCATCTGCTGCTCGGGGCTACCATGTTGCTCCCGCCAGCGACTTGTGGCAGTCCAGTCAAGGTTTCCTCACAAGTTGATTTGTTGATATAACGAAATATCTCGAGTAAAGGCCGTCATTGTATCAATATCGACCATATCTCTTATCGGAGAACCCTGTTGTCAACTTGTTCTTAATTAGTTGCTCGCTCTCTTACAAAGTCTTGTGCCTGTGCGCTTTCTGCCAAGCATTTGTTCACACACACACACACGCGCGCGCGCACACACACACACACACACACACACACACACACACACACACACACATTCTTTCATTTGTGTTTTTGCATGAGTTTATACAAATTTTTGTCTGTCAGTACTAACAAGTAATTAGCTTTTGTGTTTATGCTGTCAGAGGCTGGAAATACACAAAGAAAATACACACGGTATATCTGTAGTCACCAGGGTTGTAAAAACATGTGCTTGAAGACAGTCTTTCTGCAAACACTGGTTAACTGTCCAGTGATGATGTCTAGTGACAGACATGACACGGAGAAAATCCTGTCCTAGTGAAAGACCATCTTGGGCTGAAAATAGAATTAAGATTATCCTTGATAATGTTCGTAGTGTTTGGTATGGGGCTGTTCTTATGCACTGGGGTCTGACTAAGACCCTCTGTGACTCCTGTAATCCTTTTGCGCTACCGCTCACAGGATGAGCATGGGACGCACGATAAATTCGCCCGGGTTACCGACGCAAATCAAATTATGCCGGGGTGTACAAGCTAGGGTAGGCTCGGTGTAGTTGTACTGTACTGTGCTTACTGTACTGTACTGTACTTTACTGTACTGTACTGTACGGGGAGGGAGTTTTATACTCATAGGGCCACATCCGTTGAACCTTCTTTACTATCAAACTTTTTCAACTCATGCCAGTCGCATACGTTTACTGTTTCATCATTCAGTTTATGCCATTCATCCACCACTCGTGTACACATAGAAGTACTTCTTCACATAAAAAGATTTCGTCCTTAACTTTTATGTTTTGTTTGTTCCATCCTTACATCCTTGGAAAATCTTTCTTAGTTCTGCTGCCATCTTTGTTACCTTCCTGTGGACATTCTTTGTTAGTTCTTTGCGCTTCTTTAGTTGCGTCAGGAACTTGAAATAATTTTTTGTTATTTGCCAGCAGATAGTTGGTCTCCTTAACTTTTCTCCGAATGTGGGAATCTGACGACAGGTTTGGGAACATTTAGACTCCCAAGTCTCTATGTGTGTGTGTGTGTGTGTGTGTGTGTGTGTGTGTGTTTTCTGACTCATGGAAATGGTGTTTGTTTTGGTCGCCGATGTAAATTCAGAAATGATTCTCTGTTAACATGATAGACGATGAAGACTAAAATTAAACTAGAAAAATAAGATATGTCAAGCTGCTTCCCATAGTATCTGTATGGAGACCAAGCACATCAGTGTATGCTACTCTCATACCTCCTTGCCTTGCACAGCGGAGCCCAGTGATCTCCCGTCCCTCCTCCCCACTTTCCATAGCCTTTGTACCCCTCGCAGTACGCTCTGCAAACACCTGAGGAGATCTTGAATATTTACCATCATTCCTTGTCTTACACTACTTACACTTCACTGGAGGTGGCTGTGACTTGGCCATGGTTTGCCCGTGTACGTCAGTCACTAAGAATATAAAGAAAACATCGTCAACATCCGATGTGTGTGAAACTTTTCAAGGTCGTGACTACAAAGGTTCGAGTCAGTATAGGCGACCCAGCAGAGAGGTTCAAGGACTCGCCGAATATATATTTACAAGTGTACCTCATGAGGCAGGATACACTGCATGGGACATGGTCCTGTGGGCCGTGGCTTCAAACAGCCTGATTGATCATAGAAGCATCACAGGTAAGTCCCACATCGAGTTGATGGAGTAGAGGCAAGGCTTTACATAAGGTAAGGTTGCCTGTTTATCTCCTTTTATAAATTGTATTGGTGGTGGGAGAAGGTCGAGGCGGGGAAGACTTTCCTTCATCCACCCTCTTCCCCATCCTGTCTCCTCATTTCCCCAGTGGGGGGCCATCAGTCCACATCTGTAACTTGCCTCATATCCACCTATATAGTGTAACTATTCATTCACGTTTATCGAACGGTTGTAGTAATGTCCTGATCACACGATAGCATGTGGCTTGGTATAAGTCTTCCCTTCGCACGTGCATCCACGTTGCTTCAGGCCACTAAACCACGCCGACTCCGTCAGGTTTTTGAATCAGTCACTTCTGAGGTTCAGGTGACGAAGGTGATACAGAGACAGACGTGTGGCGAGGACTGGTGACGTTGCTGGCCACACACAACCCACGGCCGGTAACACACCTTAACCTGGATATCGATATTGGAGCAGCGCTAAAGCTGCACTCCCTCCCACTTTATTGGACTAGATTTGTTTATTCTCGCTAAGGATTATTGTTGTATTGAATGCAGCGCCTGCGTTTCACTCCAAAAATCTTGCCTTGTGTATTAACTGCTGCTTGTGTGTGGCGCGTTGGTTAGTGTGGAATGAATGTGTTGGAAGGTAAGAGATAGTCACCAGCAACAGGAGTCGGGAGTGTGGTATTTTTCAAGTCAAGTCTAGTGCCCTTCTCTGGAAGTTGGTCTGGGTTGTTGATGTCCAGATCAAGGGAATTTTTATAAGGTCACCGAGGAGATAAGTGCCTACCTTAGTAGGACGAGGCTCATTAGTGAGCCTGCCCACCGTATCTGGCTTGCGTTTTGGATATTTCTGCTTCTCCAGTTTAAGACATCAATATTAGGAACTTCCTGTGGTTTACCAGTCTTGTTAGAAACGTGTTAAGGAGGTGCACGTGTATTACGCTCTTTGACAAGTGGGCGACCAGAAGACAGGGTCATGATAGTTTTGTACTTCAGGAAGGAGAACATGAGGATTAGCTCGGACT
Source organism: Panulirus ornatus (assembly GCF_036320965.1). NCBI lineage: Eukaryota > Metazoa > Arthropoda > Malacostraca > Decapoda > Palinuridae > Panulirus > Panulirus ornatus. The sequence goes on along the minus strand of NC_092244.1, from coordinate 2,900,651 downwards.
CTCGTGCATAACCTACCTCCTCCCAGGCGACACCTGCCCCCGGCAGATGGGCTGCCCGGTAACTCCAGCGCTCGTCCTACTCTCCGGGAGGCCACGGAGCAGTGCAGCCGCCTCACAGTCAGTCCGTAGCAGCAGCAGGTTGTGAGTTTGTGCCACGGTGTTGGTCTCCCTTGACCTTGTTGTTGGTAGGACCAGCACTCGTCACCATGGCTGACGGTGGTAGCGAAGCCTTGTGCGAAAAATAACCGCCTGTGGTTACTGAAGTCTTGTCGAATTATTGATGTTGGGAGTCAGGTGGACGTTATAGTTTGGAGGGGAGGAACAAGCACCCACAGAGGGGAAGTCAGTTCCGTGTTGTTGATAGTGGCAGCAGCAGCAGCAGCGGTGGGCCGGCCGGGCGTCTTTCCTGAGTTCTTAACGTTATTATCGCACCGCATTAATCTCGGTAATCAACAAAGCTCGCAAAGTTACAGGGTCACTCGAACACCAACTTTACCTTAAAGGAGGATTTGGGTATTATTTTGTTATATAGGTTGAGGCATTTTGATTGGAATGATATGGCTGTGTTGTATGGTAGTGGTGGTGGCTGTGTTGTATGGTAGTGGTGGTGGTTGTGTTGTATGGTAGTGGTGGTGGCTGTGGTGTATGGTAGTGGTGGTGGCTGTGGTGTATGGTAGTGGTGGTGGTTGTGTTGTATGGTAGTAGTGGGAACATTATTGTTCATGAACCGTGTTTGCCTCATGGTAAGTTTTAAGCATGTAGCCTGTGATAAGTCTTGATAAGGCATCGAGCATAGGCACACACACACACACACACACACACACACACACACACACACACACACACAGGTACCTCTGTGTTGACTCACTCCAAACGGCAGAATTTGCTCAGCTGGGTAGGTAGTAAGCCAACTGTCCGGTCCTCAGTATGAACTCAGGCCAGATGATCAACAACGTGCAGTTTTTCCATCTTGCGGAAGCTGTATGTTTGTGCCTTTCGTAAAAAGGAAATTATCCATTAACAAAAACAGGTGATAAAGAGGTGTAGATTTGTTTTGTTATGACACACGTTTACCTGTGGCTGGAGTGGACGACAAGATTGAAGCTTATTAACATTCTGTCGTCGCCAGGACGGACAAAATGTTCACACTTGTTCATGCATGTTAAGAGAGGCTTCTAATTGTTCATCGTGGCTGCCTGAACTGTACCTTGTAAAGTTATTCGTCTTCCAGCACTACTGCCAGTGGATCTGTAGATCTCTGTTAAGAGATTACTATAGTGTTATATTGTGTAGGTGGACGAGGTAGGGAAGGATGTCTTGGTGGTGTCCCGGGCTCTGCTTCTCTTGGTTTGTCACAAAACATTGCAGGAAATATTGGTGACTTGGGTAAGAAACTAGGTCATGGTATTATTATTATTATTATTATTATTATTATTATTATTATTATTATTGGTAGTGTTAGTAGTAATATTTTTCATATCCTGTTTACAGAATCTCTTGTGTCGCAAATTGCATCATCACCGACGTAACTGATCTGAAGCCAGCATGAAGTCCGCCCGATTCTTTCGTTTCAGCAGAATTTACAATTAATCAAGTTTTGTTTGTTAATTACTGTAAGGATAATGTGTTGTCTAGTGTAATGCAGTAGTTGATATACTGCTAACTTCGTCGACTGTTTTACTGAGCAGCGAGTTGATATATGTTTGAAAGAGGTTTACTTGTGTACGTACTGCAGGAGAGCGTGTAGGAATGCATACGTGCATGGTGATGGTGGGTGATTGGCCGGCGCTCCTCCCTTCCCTCCGCCAGTCCCCTGCCCGCCCCACCTCATCCAGCTTATTAAGTTTTTTTCTGTGTGAACGCCACATCGGACGCCCCACCCTGATGAAGTGGTCCGTCTGTCACCAACCTTTGCCCCTTTTTTTCGCCTCCTGACCTGTGGTTTGAAGTGTAATTGATGCTCTATATAATGATCAGGTATCTCTGATTCACTGCAATAGGAGCAGGGCATGTGAAGAAGGAAGTTAGTGTTGGTATATTGTGCTGAGGGTCAGGCTGTTCTGCTGGGAGAGAAGCTCCTCACAGTAATGAGATGGTTGTGACATGTAGTCTGTCACATGGTGGCATCTCTCGTGGTCACATAAGACGTACATCATAGGAGAATGAAACACATACAGGGGAAGGCCGATGTGTAGGGCAACATGAAACAAGGTTTCCTCACAACCTTGTTAATCATATTATTTGGTCAGTTACTGCTGGTAATGACGATAACATGCAAGAAAACTTTTGAAGGGTTCTGTTCACTTGTCGAGGACGAGTCGTATACTGAAGGAGGCGTGGTCATTACCTGTGCTGTTAGTATGGGCAAGGAAGGGCATGGCTTCTGAGTGTTGTGATGAGCTGCGACGTGGCGTTTAGGGGCTTTGTGTAAGGGTTAACGGAGTAGGGCGCTTATGGACGTTTATAAACATTAGTACATTAGAAGGACAGATAACAGGACCTGATGGTCCATAACGAGGTTATCTCTGTAGGGGAGAGCGGTGGTGTGGTGCCCGTGGACATGTGTTTAGTGTGTTTAGGGAGGCGTGCATGGTTGTCTTTATAAATTGGGGCGGGTGGCACCCATAGATGTTTGTATAGTGGAGGACTAGGGCGGGGGTGTGGCGTGTGAGGGTTGGAGGGTGGCGGCGCCGCTTGGGTTGGCACTCAGCATTACTACCGGCCCATGCCACCACACTAGTTATTGATTGGTAATGACACCACACCCTCCTCCTCCACCCTGCCTCCTGCTCTTCCTACTACCACCTGTGTCTCTCCCTTCCTACTGCCACATGCCCTTCACGTCTCCTACTCTCTTGCCCTTCACGTCTCCTACTGCCACTTGCCCTTCACTCTTCCTACTGCCACTAGCTCCTCATCTATCTTACTTCCATCTGCCTCTCCCTGACACCTGCCGTTCATCTCATCCTGCTACTCGCCTTTTCCCCCACACTGCCAGCTGTCTTTCACCCTTTTTCTTCGCCTTCAGACACGTTCACACCATCCCTCCCACACCCCCACCCGGTACCCTTTACTACACCTACCCCTCCACAACCCTTAGTCCTACCCACCACACCACCTTAGCACCCATCTTCAGGTGGCCTTTACCGCTGCATCAAGAAGACATTGTCCTTCTGGTGAGCGGCCTCAGAGGAAGCGTGGCACTGACTACCGCAGTGTTTGTGATCCAAAACTCCTCTTGGGCGCCACTGGGGTCAAGGTCTACTATCTTTTCCCTCCCGGATGCACAACACTCCCACAGTACCCAGGCTTCTCTGATGTACTCTCAGAAAGCAAGAACAGCTTTGCCGATGCACGGTATGGTTGAGGTCACGTATGACGATGAGGGAGGTGGCTTAGAGAGAGCCATGGCCTGGACCCACAGCACTTCTTTCATCAGTTATGGAATGATTAAACGTGCGAGTTGCCCCCTAATTCCTGAGTTAGCGAGGTAGCGCCACGAACAGACTAGGCACCTGTATGGTACGGCCTCAAGTGTTTTATAGCAGTCTTACAACACCGTTCAGTCATTCATCTCATTTGTCTTAAAACTGTGATCATTAAACTGTGATCATTCCCTCAGTGAAGTCTAGAATAGTTTGCTCCGCCCGAGCTCCTTTCTTTGAACCCATGTTGTCTCTCACTTAGTTTCACCTTTGCCTGTAGTCATACACTTGCTTTCACATCATCCTTTACACATACTTTGCAAGAGAGAGAGAGAGAGAGAGAGAGAGAGAGAGAGAGAGAGAGAGAGAGAGAGAGAGACTACATTTGTATATGCACACTGAAGTTTGTCGACTGCTTGTAATGTCTAACCCACACCCTACAATGTGAGATGATGAATAACATGATTAACTGAAGGCATTATAGCAAGACATTTAAATTCAGATTGTATATGAAAATCGGAGGATTACAGCTTTTGATTTTCGGTTTGTGTAGAAGTGTTTAACTGTGATATTAGACAATACAGCTTGCTAGCACAGCTTATATAGTCCTAAACGAGGAGATTATAACACATTAGGTTCAGTGTGTTGATAGCATCTCGCCCAGTGGAATTTTTATTGTAATAGTTTAAATGTTATGATGCACGAAACTCTCAATACTTGCTTTGTAAAGAAAGCGCCAGAGGACACATTGGGAGGCGGGAGGAAGTAATGAAAAGGTGACTGATCTGAGAAGGGGATAAAGGGTGTAAAATGAGGGGCGGGAAAGAGAAACATGAGAAGGATTGATGCGAAGACGGACTTAAATGGGACGGGAGGCTAAAGTGACTTAGGAGGAAAATGAAAGAAACTCAGACGTCCACCATGTGAAGTAGGACAGGACGACGTGGGGTATGTGACGATGACGAGGGTCAGGAGGACAGGACGACGTGGGGTATGTGACGATGACAAGGGTCAGGAGGACAGGGAGACGTGGGGTGTGTGACGATGACAAGGGTCAGGAGGACAGGGAGACGTGGGGTGTGTGACGATGACAAGGGTCAGGAGGACAGGACGACGTGGGGTATGTGACGATGACAAGGGTCAGGAGGACAGGGAGACGTGGGGTGTGTGACGATGACAAGGGTCAGGAGGACAGGGAGACGTGGGGGTAAGTGGCGGTGATATGGGTTATGTGGATGACGAGGAGCATCGTGGAAGACAAGACAGAGAAGGTAACTTGAAGGTTACACTCTGGTGGAGGCAGGTGTCCCGCTGGAGCAAGTGTGTGGCGAGTGTATAAAGATACATCACCTTGAAGGGAGAGAGAGAGGGGGCGGCGCATCCAGCAGCACTCTGGTGTCTGTACACCCCTGCCCACGGTCCACAACCCCTCCCCTGCCTCACCCCGCTCTCCCACATCCACATCACTAACCTCCCATCCACCTCCGTACTGCTGCCTCCCTTCAGCCTCACTCACATCTCTACCCTCCCTGACTGTCCCTCCTGCTGAACCAATCACAGCTTTACCCTCCCTGGCCGTCCCTCCTGCTGCACAGCTCGCAGCTCTACCCTCCCTAGCCGTCCCCCCTGCTGCACTACTTCCCTCTCCGGAGCTCCCTCCAGCTGCACCTCTCACAACACCTAACCTCCCTGGTTCTTTCTTCTGCTGCACCACTTCCTTCCCTGACCGTCCCTCCTGCTGCACTACTACCCTCCTGACCGTCCCTCCTGCTGCACTACTACCCTCCTGACCGTCCCTCCTGCTGCACTACTACCCTCCTGACCGTCCCTCCTGCTGCACTACTACCCTCCCTGGCCATCCCTCCCTGCACCACTATGCTTCAGTCTGGTATTCTCCAGAACACACAGGAATTACCCCATGTGTCTTTGAAAGCTCCGTCTGAAGACTGAGGCTTCTTTCTTGCATATTTTGAAAGCTTACTTGGTGATGCAGAAACATCATATCTGAATATTCTGAATTGGAAAACTGGATTTTAAAGTTTTGAAATGCGCATATGTAAAAGGTGGCACGGTGGAGCGAGACGCCAGAGGAGGAACACTGGGCCTTTTATCTGGTGTTTGTCGTGCCTCCTCACAGGATTTTGTTGCAGATATGATGGATGTTTGGAAGGGATGCCCTCATGGTTCCCCTCCTGCAGGGGTACGAGTGAGCTATGGATACGTGCACGTAGGTGTGGTCCAGTGTGTCGTCTGCCTCAGTACTGAGAGGTATCACGTATGCACGACGTAGCATGAGACTGTGGATTGCGCTGTTGTTGGGATTTGATCTTGAGAGCGTGTATGATCCTGCTGAGCTTATGATCTGAGTGCGACTCGTCTGGTCGCAGTGATGAGAGCACCAAGCTCTACGTTCCCCCAACACAGAGCAGTGCGCTGGTAGGGTCTGGCACAAGCACAGGAGGGAGACCAGTGTGTCGTCTTTAACGATCCAGACACTGTACTGTGACCACGGCAGAATGTGAAGCTTCCAGACTTATGACGCTTCCAATAACAATCTGAAATATATTTATTGGTGAGTCCCACCTTGGTGAGATAAGACGAGAGTTTTACGACCACGAGATGTGTGTGTGTGTGTGTGTGTGTGTGTGTGTGTGTGTGTGTGTGTGTGATATTTGTGGTCACACGTTTACTCCTGCACTCATGACGTACTACAACAAGAAGATCAGGAAACTGTTTTAGCATCTTGTGAAACATGAAAATACTTGGAATTACTGTAGAGGATATTCATTGCCATATTTATTACTTTGTATAATTCAGGAGAATGACCTGAACAATTATGATTTGAAGTATGATGGAGAGCAGGTGCAGGCCGGCAAGAATGTCATGGTAGTGTTAGTAAGTGTCTGGTGTAACTGGACGCACAAGGTCGGTCTATCCTGGCAGTAGACTGGAAGACACGCATGACGTTCTCTCCTCCTGCAGTCTCGCTAACATTTAGAAACATAGAAATAGAGAGGACGGGTAGTTGTTCGAAGCTCCGGAAAAGGTTAATATGTGTTGTCACAATGTACATAAGTACATTGGTTTACGGACATAGAAACGAATACGGAACATTGCCACTCGATGTAGCCCGGTAATGGATCGGAAACCAAGATTGTGTCGGCAAACTGCCAAACCCCAGCCAGATCGTATGTGTCCTTACTAGGCCACTGATTAGCGTCTACTAGACACACACACACAAGGAAAGACCAAAGATGGTCATTTTAGACTACAATTTTTCTTCCAGTCCACAGATTTACTTGAGTTGGGAGTATGAAAACATAGAAATAATGATGTCGGAGGATGTACGTTGTAAACATCATAACCAAACGGATTTTGTTGTTTTACAACCATGACGAACCTAACCTAACCTTCTACACCAGGCGGATGCTTGCACTTCCTCTGTAAAAAGGGCCTAAGCCACGTACCTATTTTATCGACTAACCCTTATGGGAAGATGAACAGCTGGGTTGACTGTGGACGAACTGCTACAACCAGGAGTCTAACCTATGCACTCGACCCCGGGCTGCTCGTGAATGCGTCGTGGTCAGTGATAGCCGACTGCTGCATTACGTCGAGATCACTCTTGCGTACTAACGACATCGTTTGAGGTTGACATCATAGTTGAGTTGAAAAATGTGTAGACGTCATCGCAGCCCATAATGACTCGGTCGTATAGCAGAAGTACTGCGAGCGACTCAACACGTCAGTCTGTACTGTACAGATATAACAACATTACGAACGCGATGATTATCAGTTTTCCCGCGGTAAATACACGGTCTGTATATTAAACCTTTCCCCAGTCCAGACACGACCTGGGGTAGTGATCCCTACATGTGTACATGAGCTGTCAACGTGTCACGTACATTACGAGTGGGTGCATCTAAAAAGCCTTGAAATCAGGTACTTACACTAGTGGACTTGGTTAAAGGCCGAGACACGGAGACAGATACTGTCTACCAGAACCAGCTACATCCACTTTGCTGGTAATAACTTCTTACTGGAATACGTAGTTTCAGGGTGGGCGGTGTGGCAAGGTTGGCGTGTGGCGGGGTCGTGCACACTGGCAATAAGCCGCCTCCCTGCGTGTGGCCTCAAGTATTGGCTCCCCTCCCTCATTGCCCTCTTTGTCTTTGTCTTCATCTTTGCCCAGGTTCTGTCATCGTCTTCCTACTTCTTGATATGTATTGCAGTTTCTCTCTCTCTTCCAGATTCGTGATTTGTTCCTCATTAATGCTTTGCGTCTCTTTGTCTCTGCTAGAAAAAGCTATAAGCTTTCTCCGGATGTCTCCCCCCCCCCCCTCTCTCTCTCTCTCTCTCTCTCTCTCTCTCTCTCTCTCTCTCTCTCTCTCTCTCTCTCACCTCTGTGTAACCGAGGCTCCGTCAGTGAGTGAAGCTACAGATATTATGTTCTCACCTCTGCCCTGCCCTGGCCGTCTTCGTAGGTGAGTTGTCTGCTGACCGTAGCGTTACCTGGCTCCATGACCTCCACCTAGCACCTCTACCTGTCACCTGCTACCCCTTCAACCATACCTCTCTCACGAGATGTGTTGTCTCGTGTTATCTTGCCCCCTCCCCACTTTCTCATTTCCTCTTCCATTCTTTTCTATTATCACACTGTTGTCTGCCTCAGCGACCGTCACACACCTTCCTGATATTTCTCCTGTCATATTTGCATTGCCTCTCCTCTTTTGTCTTTCGGTAAAGCATTCTCTACTCGGACCGCCTCTCTCACTTGCCAAGATACTACTGTGCTCTCCATGTTTGTGGATGTGTCTCTGTATTGAAGACATTGGGTCACTCAAGCTTCCTCTATAACATTGCCTGCGTCACCGTATTCTGTACATTTTCGTACTGACAGCAATTAATTTGTGAGATTGTGAGACTAAAGTAAGAACTTTTCTTTAGACGTAGTGTTGTTTGTCGTGCCTTCCCTTGGTCACCTGCTTCCTTCCTCTCCACACCCACTTGCCCTACCCCAGCCCTACACCTCTCCTTCACCCGTCACTTGTAGCCCTCTTCATCTTCACATTACCATACCCTCTCCGTCTCTCATCACCCCATCCCCCACTTCTTATTCCTCTCTGTGTGGCACTCCTTCCCTCTCTGCTGTTACCATCTTTCTCTGTCTGTCCCTCTCCAGTGCCATTCGCATGTTACCCCTTATTCTGTCATTCTTATTTGCCTATTTCTCACTTATTCTCTTTTTTCGTCTCTCCATATTTTCCCTTTTCCTGTCATTTTCTCTTTCCTCTACTCCTCTCACTTAACCCCCCCCCCCCCCACCCACCCACGACCTTGCTCGTCTGCCGCGCCACGTGTCGCCCCGTCCCTCTCGCCCTTCCACTCCTCTGCCTTTCATCCGCACTCCGCCTGGCTCTGTGAAAGCTCCTCCTGTGTATATGAGGCAACATTTGTATTGATTATACCGCTGTACACTGCCTAAGAGCGGGTCTGAGGCAAAATGAGCCTCACGTATGACCGTGCTGGCTCGATCATGGTGCACATCAAAGTGCTGGCTGTTGTAAGGTTTCCAGATAATGATTGATGGACCTGGAAAAGTAATTACCTCTCTCTCTCTCTCTCTCTCTCTCTCTCTCTCTCTCTCTCTCTCTCTCTCTCTCTCTCTCGGGCAGGAAGGAAGTAGAGTTAGAGGGAGGATTTATACAAATGTGTCGGATAGTTTGTTTGTTTGTTTGATTTTTTCCATGTGGAAAGCAGCAGAGTCCCAGCTGTGGTTAGCATTCGCTCCCACAGTATCTGGTGGTGAAGACAACAATTCCTTCCCTCGTTGCTTCTGTTGTATGTAGACAAGCTTACCAACCCACCCAGTCATGTCCCTCTCCGGCGAACTGGATTCTAAATAGAAACACAAACCTTCATTGAAGCCCAAGGGTCTTTTATTAGTAACCCTTGAGTGCTTGACTCTGTACAGTATAGCCACTCACAAGTGATCTTCATCATTCATAGGAAAGTCGTGTAAGTAAGGCACAGAACTGCCTTTGTGTACTACAACAACGAATTGATTGACAGTGTCGGGTTGGCACAAGTGATCCTTGTGTGCTGCTGCTGCTGCTGCTGCTCTGTGTAGCAAGCCCGCCACTACCACTACCACGCTCTCTGGCACCATCATCATTTACCATCACCAACACCACACCATAAGGTGGTACGAATCTCTACCGTCACACGTCATCACCATCATCAGTAACACACTGCCACTACATCAGCACTGCCATCACCACCCATCCTCCTGCAGGCAGCACCATTACCACCTTTGTTGCAGTCACCACTACCTTCACCATCCCACCACCACCATCACCACATTCACTCCCCACCCGCCCTAAGAATGCTCCCTCCCCTGGGCCAGTCGGTAAGTGGCTTCGATAAAATCCCTGGGCGTGCACTGGGGAAATGTAAGAGTCGTTTGCTCCGAGATTTTAGTTTTTAACATTATTTTCAAGCTGCAGGTCCCTTTTATCTGAGTGTAAGATAAAGAATGGTGTATAATCAATAGTCTTTTCTGAGAGCCACAACATACAACCTGACCATAAGTATATTCAGCATTATGGATTAATATAACAGTACTCATTGATGAGGTGGGACGACATTTAGTATGTAGGAGGAGGGAGAGTTGTGTGAGGGTAAGTGTGGGGGGTTTGACCCTTCTTGCCTGGCACTCTGGACCTGACACGCCTGAGGCAGTGCCTCTACCACACACTGTCTGACTGGTCTCTTGTCCTATGAGTGGCAGTTAGCGTGCCTGCACACACACTCACCATGACCATGGTGCCGATGTGCTCCCCACTCACGACGGGAATGAAGCAACCGCAGGCCGGTGCCGATGTCGCCAGTGGCTGGCACGTCAGCATGGCAAGCGGCTGTGTTTTTTGATGCATGAGACGTGTACAGCAGAAGTTGATATTGGTAGTGTGGTGCCAGTGGTCGACCCCAGGTACGATGGTGTCTGTAGGTGGTACTCCTGTCTGGCCACCGTGCTTTGTGGTGTGACAGATGGGAACACGAGGTATGTTGGAGCCATCTGAGTGCCCTCCTCATGTAACCCTAAACTCCTTCCCTGCTACGCAGAAGCATAGCAGTATCGTAGGTGAGACAAACTAGTTGCAAAGTTTTTTAAGAAATTAAAGTTCATTAAATATAGTGACAGAGAAATTAAAGCTACAGGTTGGGATGTGTGTGGAGTGTGCCATTTAAGCTGATCTTCAAACCAGACTTAATAATTAGTAATGTCATTAATATTACTGTATTTGTTGACGCTCCCGCATGATTAAAGGAGCTGACATTGGAAAACATGAGGTGAGGAACGATTGTGTGTCGTGACCTCAGGAAGTGAAGCAAGGGTGAGTCAGGTCAGTCGTGTGTGTTGACTCAGAGAACATTGAGACGAACGTGTACCTGTGACAGGTCAGACATGTGCGTGTGGACGCTTGGACGAGTGAGATTCGTTCACCTTCGAATCTGAGGCGAGGATCGATGAAATGAGGTGGCTTATTAAGATTAATGAACACCCAGCATGATTAACAGTTACTGATCAGGATTTATGCGTATGTCCTTACATAATGACGGTGGTAGTGTTGTACGCTGGCTTCCCAGTCTCGTGGGCTTAAACATAAAACGCTGGGAATTTACATTGATGAAAGGATTTCATGTTGCTTATCTGGCTCATTGTCACCTTAGGTTTGACAAGTGCGTTACCACTCAAGGCCAGAGAGACACGGAAGATGCTGTGGGTGTGTGGGTAGGTCCAGTGTGTGTGTCACAGGCAATCCGCCAACACTCCTGCCATATAAAACCATTCATGCGCAGCTGCAGCAGCCTGGAAAATTAATACCGTATTCCAGGAACTAAAACTCTGAAGTTTATGTGAAAATTTCCATAAACGTTGCTGTGATGTGGTGAATATGAATGATATTTTAGTTTAACACTAAAACCAAGACACCCTTATGAGCTCGGGAACTACGGCTCAAAATATAAAAGGTAGGTAAAGAAGAAAAAAGTGTGTGTAAAAGAGCGGCTTCAATATGTGGGAGATGACAGTGTGATGCCTTTATGAGTCGGGCTGAGCATGGAAACTCGCCTCTGATGAGTTATATATTGTCTACTTGATTCGCTTGTGAGGACTGACAAAATGAGGAATACTGAGGGAGGTGAGAGCTTACTTCAGGAGAGTTATTACGGGATGTGCACTTATTATTTGTGTACTGCTGGATGGTGCACGAAGTGATGCCTGACTTGTACACATAAACAACATCTTGCGAGCACGACGGATGTGGTACGGAATAATTCCATATATGAACAAGTGCCTTAACTTGTGTTGTGGGTATTAGAGACGACAGTGTTGGTGGCCCACGACCCTGATTAGTTGCCGAACGATGTGTTGAGAAACGTGGCCTCTGCCTGTCTTGATGAGTGCACTGAATAGGTTCCTTCTGTGTCTGACCAGCTCTCATGCAGGAGCCACCGTGTTCTGGATGCTGACCATTCCAGTAGCCAGATAATGTTACAAAATCTGGCTGATTACATAAACTTATAATCTTTCAAGTGAGAGTACCTACAGATGTAAAAAAAAAAAAAAAAAATGTCTACTGTTTCAGAATTTGCTCCAGTGTTCATTCATGCCACGCCCCATACTGCGTCGTCATCATCCCCTGCCGTAGTAGTTTCTCCCGTCCTTCAGATGTTATCGTGTGGCTGCTGCTGTACTGATCCTTCCGTCAGTGTGTCAGAACAAGTGTTGGCTGAGGCTTCTTTACAGTCTTGTGATGGACGGGAAACGCTCTGACTTATGTAGGTTATCCGGAGCCAGCATTAGGTCACACTTCAACTGTACCTGTCATGAACACCACCTGGTGCTCTCATTAACGCCTTCCTCCTACCATTATCCTCTCTCTCTCTCTCTCTCTCTCTCTCTCTCTCTCTCTCTCTCTCTCTCTCTCTCTCTCTCTCTCTCTCTCTCTCAGGTAGTTATGGCGTCTTCTCCCTGGATTCGTGTTTTCTCTCACATTATCTTTCCCATTATTTTCCAGCCCACGGTCGTCGGAGAGACCGGCCTGTAGTTCAGCCCATCTTCCCCATCTCCATTCTTGAAGACAGGCGCGATATTTGCTCTCCATCCATCATATGTAGTCTTGCTCCATCCTCGTTTTTGCCATCACTTTCCACTGAATGACTGACCTTTGACCGTGCATCGACTCCTGCCGCCTCCATCCTCTGCCAGGTGTTCCTCGTCGGCCTCCCGTGGCCTCCTCCTCCTCCTCCTCCTCCTCCTCCTCCTCCTCCTCCTCCTCCTCCTCCTCCTCCTCCTCCTCCCCCCTCAGAACCAAACAACAAACACACTCATATTTTTCACGCGTCTTTGTCAGCTTGCCAAGTATTGGTTTAAAAGTCAACATTAGTGGAAGGAAGTCGTACAAAGTTTGACTGGGTTTGAGAGCCTTATGTCGAGAGCCACTTTAAAGGGCCAGTATTCATAATTCCGGGAGGGAGTTGGGCAAGAAAGTGTCAGGCCACTCTAGTGTTTAAAGATGAGCTGTACAGATTGAGTCTATGCGTAAAGAACCATGGTAAGAGAGTAATGGCTCTCGCTCACTCTGTGAGGCAGTCAACGGCGCTCAACGGGAGTTCTCCCTCACTAAGAAGACAGATGAATGAGTTTGTCAGGAAGATGGCGACGCTGTGCCCCTGCCTTCCTGCGCTGCTCTTTCATCCACCTGCTGGGTAGACAGATGGTGCAGTCCTCGCCTGTCATCCACCTGCTGGGTGTACAGATGGTGCAGTCCTCGCCTGTCATCCACCTGCTGGGTGTACAGATGGTGTAGTTCTCTTACCAGAAACGTTTCCCCTCACCCACTGTGTTCCAGTACCCGCACGGCTCCCACGTCATTAGGAACACACCCCTTCATGCAGGATAATCTGCATATCTATGATTTTTTTTCGTGAATTTTGTGTATTAATGAGAAATACTAGGAAGGGGGGGGGGGGGACAGGGCCGGTGGTGGGGATGAACCGAGGTGAACCAGTCCTGTGAAATTATGAATGGGAAATGGCGACTCATGTGGATGGTAGCCAGTGTTATGAGACTGACATTACCAGTGAGGGGTGATCATGTGAGCACCAGTAAGGCCGCCTCTCTCATGTTACCAGAGAATGAACTCGTAGAACTTGGGTAGTACATCTGGCTGTGAACAAGTCTCCGTGTTGCCCTCCTGCAACACAAGTGAAACTTTCTATGTTTCTCCACGTTATGCTCTCCTTCAAAACTGATGGAAACTTAACTGTAAAAAACGCCGTGAGAAGGAGAGTGAACGTTCAACATTAATGACACAAGTTTGACAACAACGGGATAGTTTGTGTAAACTCAGACAGCCAAGGGCTTGCAGTCCAGCCCAGTCGCTCTCCTTACCCATAAACACGACTAACTATATCAGTTTAATTAATTCATGAATTTCAGTACTGCTGCACCAGCATTGGCCTGCTTAATTTTCCAAACTTTGTAATACAGTTGGAAAACTAAGGTGAAAATTACATAGTTTTTAGTGGTAAATTACAAAGGTTTGCCTACTGTGTATTATGATAATCAAGCACGAGAATTACTATGTGAACTACATTTTGGAGTCTGGGTACGATGGCCAGCTTAACATCAGTCGACGGTGCCGAGTTAAGGTCATGGTCATTATTATATACTTTATGGAATATCTTATGATGGTTTACGAGGTCCAGCCAAGCTGCTGTGTTACTTGTCTGCTCATTATAAGTATTGGAGGTCGCTGCCGTAGGCCTACGTAATCACCACATCTCGGCTGGTCTGGCACACTCTGTACATACTTGTTCAGGCCCGTTTACTCTTTTATTATGGGATAATCCATAATGTTTGTAATAACAGCAGGTAATGTATTAATCAGTTTTGATCATGGCATATCCTGATGAATGCCTGCTTACCGTGTCTTTCTTATCATACAAATGCTGCTTCGCCTGTCCCTTCTCACATATTCTGCTCACCCTTCCTCCAGAAAGAGTTGGTTTTACATCCTGTACACTTCTCTGCATCCTGTACACTTCTCATGGTGGATGGGTAGACGTTTGCTGGTGTTCGGTGTTCTAGATAAGTCTTTATGTCGTCACGTCCTCTGCCACGAGAACTTTAAGTTTATATCCGTTAAACGCTATGTTCTGATCTCGTGTACAAGTTAGTTAAAGCTTTGGTTTGTTTCTGCAGATACGAGAAAGAGAACAACAGAACTTCAGATGCATTTTACTGCGAAAAATTTTGATTGTAGAGGAATCAGAAGTAATCGAATTTGTGAATGTTGTGATATTCTTAGCTTATGCTTTTGTTATCCTTGTGACACCGTCTGCACAGCTGCCTGGGCTTTTATAGAGAGAGGGAAGGTGTATCACGATGGTGGCCAGACGGACGCCCTAGTGTGTTGGACAAGTTTGTCATATGACGAAATCACAGGTTGAGATGGGGCTGGTGTTGGTCAAGTGACTACACATAACAGGAAGAAGAAGGAAGGCTGGAGGTCCTGTGTTGAGTTCTTGGTGGAGGCACCAAAGTGGTCTCGTCGGAGGAAACGTGTCGTAAAACCAGGAAGCTTGCTTATTGCACCAGGTTCTCGGCCATTGCTCCAAGGCCATCGCGCGACTCGGTCCGTTGAGTTATGTTTGAAACAATACAACCTGACGCCGTCTGCTGCCTGGGAAATTTACATGCAAAACAGGTGAGCCAAATGTGAGGGGAAAATCTGGCGTATGTGACTGGTGTAGGAATTATTTATGACGAATATTATGTTGGTTTACTTTGGATGAAAGAAGTGGGACAAACATTGGTTGTTGTTAGTGAATCAGACAGTTAACGTTATAGTTCAGGTGTGATTAAGTGTATCACTGAGTCCTCACGTCTCTGGTGAGTGCCACCACCACCATTGTGTGTAGTACATCCGCGGGGTCGGTCACCAGCTGTTCACTGAGGTGGATGGCGTCAGATGTGTAGCGGTAATGGTAGCACATCAGGTCCTGCCAGCATGGAAAATAATGGTGCAAGCGTTCGTGATGTGTTGCGTTGAAACAGTTCATTAGTCGGTAGATTAATTATATGGCTTTGGTGCTTATTTTCATGGAGATTAATTGAAAACGGCTACATATCTGATGAAGCTCTGAAATGGATTTAGGTGTCATTAGAGAACAGTGGAGTGGTAGTTAGGGCGATGATGTGGGGATGAGGGGCAGGAGCAGCCGGTATGGCCAACACACACATAGTAAATACATTTATTCCTCACACACTAGACATGTTTGAGGAGCTGGAGCAAGTGACAGATTTAGTCACTTTTCCAGGTGGGTATTTGCCGGTAAGCCATGATAGTTATGATGTCTAGTGTAGGTGGCTCACTACCCTGAGCAACCTTCCCTCCAGCGAAGAAAACAAGACATCAGTTGCATTTTCCCAAAAGATGGCTGGTTGGATTTTGCGGACCTTCGAAACAGGAAAAAAGAAGAAAATAATGTTGATCATTAAGGCACGGACGAATAGGACACTAGGGAAGAGGGTTGATGTAAAGACATCATGATATCTATTTTTTTGTCATTTTTTGTAGATAGATACGTCAGTAATGTTGAATCATACTAAATGTATGATCGAGGAAAGTTCGACCTGCGCTGTGTAGCAAGAGTAAACATATATTGCGACTTTGTTGACTACAGGTGAGAGGCGATTGGTAGCCCCAATACCAGTGGACCTCACCAGTGAAGGTCCACTGGACCTCATGCACGCCTGACACGCCACGTTAGATGTGCTGGCCCCAGTAATCGTTGCTCTACACTGCTTTCACAACTCACTGGAAAGAAACAAATTGAGGCAGCGGAAAAAAGGGAGTCACAGAGTAGTCGTTGTGTCGGTCATTTGGTGTCATTCACACGGAGGCAGACGGTAATCAGGCCATAAATTAGTCTATATCTGCATCATTGACTGGCACGCCCGACTGTGACGTCAGAGGTGTAATGAAGCGTGGCTGGGAATCTGTTTTCTAGCCATTGCCGGTCTAAATGAGTCCTGAATACCAGGGATCGAACCCCGGTGTATCACCCAAAACGGAATCTAAGTGCGCGCTTTTAGGGTGAACTTTCTACGGTGATATCCGTTGGTTGACATTATACTGTCCTTGTAAACGTAAGAGTAAGACACACACACACACACACACACACACACACACACACACACACACACAGTAAAGAAGGCGGCTAAAGAAGTCAATAAATTGTATAGAATTAGAGGGAGAAGGATAGACGAAAGAAATGGTTTAAAAATGAAGAGAAAAATATGAAAGGGAAGATGAGAGACATGAGGCACATCATGTCAGTAAAGCTGTTCTCACTGGTTCTGTCCTCGAGTTAGTGGCAATACTTCAGAAAGTCGAGGTGAGTTAGCCTCGTGAGGAAGAAGTTGAAGCTGACAGTGTGACTGACCTGCCATGTGACACGGAAGGATCAGACCCAACGCTACGCCATTGTGTACATGGGTCGTGTTGACCGGTGCATAGATGTAGATTGTATGGTTATGAGTCTGTCATTCCAGTGGTACGCGAGACTGATAGTTTACGTTGTACATTTATCCTGTTACAAGGTCGTGTAGTTAAGGTCGTGTAGTTTGCTAACCTTAGAGACCTGCATCCAACCAGGCCGAGGCTTCCTACCCCCACAGACTGGCCTCTCTCCGGGGACACAGATTTTCTTCTTTGATGCGATAGTTTTGGAATTTTTCTCCATCTGTTTTAAAACTTTCTCCTTGATCATTATGAAGTAATGTTCCATGAAGGAAAATTTGAGCATAATTAAGGTAATTGGTTTACTGAGTAATTTGCCGGTGTAATCCAAGAAAATAAAGAGAAAGAAAACGGATGGACGTCTGGCAGTCTTGATGTAGCCTGTGACTCACAGTTCCAGTGTGAGTCTTTCCTTCTAAAGTCGTCTTTTGCGAGATTTAAGAACGTTCTTGTTTTCCACGAGGCTTATGTCTCGTGTGTGTGTGTGTGTGTGTGTGTGTGTGTGTGTGTGTGTGTGTGTGTGTGTGTGTGTGTGTGTGTGCTCGGAATCTTTTCTTTGAAATTTGTGATTCAGAGGAGTTGTATTAAGAAGACTCTGTGTCAGAAGGGTAACAATTATAGATTTTGATTATTCGTTACGCTTAAGGAATCACAGGATATTGTACCTTCTTCATGAAGGGAACTTGGTGAAGTTGAGAGAAATGTAGTTCACCTGATCTTTAAACGAAACGTTGAACTCTTGACCTTTGAACTTTCCTGTCATTTTTATATATCGTGGATAGAAACCCGTGTGTCAGGAGCATGTGTGTTATTCGGATTTTAACGACAACTGCACATGTTATGTGAGGTTGTGTACCAAGATGGCGCCTTACTTGATTACGCGGTAAAAAGAAATAAACATTGTGTTCCAACTTGATGCCTTGGGAGAAGGTCGATTTGGAAAGTAACTTGAAAAATAACGTATTTCGTAGCCCTTCAGTTCCTCAGAATAATTTTTTTCTTCTTTTGTCCCCTTTTACCTTCGTTAAGGGGGTTGTCTCGATAAGGATTGCTGTCTGTCCGTGACTTACTTTACCATAAGAATATAACCTCAGCCAAGACAAGCTGTCTTCGTCACTAACATGAAAACTGGGCCACCTGACAGTGGCACTTATGGCGTCTTTTTCTCTTGGAACTTACTTTTTGTGTGTGTTTGTTTGGCAGAAACACAAGACGTAAGTGTTTGCTCAGTGGTCAACATGTACACAGACAGCCGAGGTGTCTGACGACCGTCAACACAAGCCTAGAAAGTGTCAGAAAAAGCATTGACATTTCTGGGAAGTTTGCATTGCAGAGTTCCTGTGCTAAGACTGGCGAGTATGTGTCCAGCTGTCATGAAGTGGAGAAATACTTGCGAGTATCTAGCGGTCATGAAGTGGAGGAAGACTCCCGAGACAGTGTTTCATAACTCAACAAGTGCATTGACACCCCTGAGGGAGTGTCTAGCTTGCAGCATGTACGTTTTCATGTTAGCAAGAACAGACGATGCTAGGGAAGTGTGCAGTGATCAGCGCAAGCATAAACATTGTGGCTGAACTGTTCAGTGGTCGGCACGTATGGCACACAGACACTGCTCAGTAAATTTCCAGAGCGTTGGACATGCATAGACCTTGTCCAGTAACTCTCCATCGATCAGCTGGTGATAGACCTCACCAAGTGTGTGATGGGTATACTTCGGGACACTGTTCATATCACGTTTGGAGAATACACGTACCATGTTCGGTCACTGCTCATATAATTTTTCTGAGGCGCACGATGCGTTGACTTTATAATCACGACTGTACGACCCTTGAACACTAGACCTCTTAGTACGATGACCTGGCCTTTGACGTGAGTTAGGCGTCAGGTGAGAGGTCATGCTATGATAGCCAAAGGTCGAACCTTGATACTCAGGGGTTAATATACCAGTAGAGCCTGGCGGTGACACCAGTGGGTTAGTGTGTCACGGGTGGCGTTAGCAGGTCACGTTGTCTGCCTGAACCATTATTCCGTGCATCTGGGAGGCGTCCGCTCTCCGCCTGTCGTGTTCACATTAATTTCAATATGGAGGTCAAGGTTGAACTCCGTCAAGTGAAGCTCTGAACACCACCTGGAGGTGGTTATAACGAACGACGAGCCGGTATCAGGTGTGTGTGTGTGCGTGTGTGTGTGTGTGTGTGTGTGTGTGTGTGTGTGTGTGTGTGTGTGTGTGTGTAGTTACAGTGTAGGTGTATGAATGTGATGACCACTTTGTACCGTACGGGGAGGGAGTTTTACACTGGTTGTTGTTTGATAGATCCAAACGTTGTGTGACGCCAGCACACCTGGAGAGAGAAGTGTGCAGTTGTTAGTGATAAGTGTGGTATCGTTGTATGGAGGAGTGCCCGGGGAACACGATTTGATTTGTGTCGGTGTCACTGGCAAGTTTATCTTGAACCTTATGCTCAGTACCATTCATACCTCGTGTTAAGTCAGAAAGGAACTAAAAGGTTCAGTGTTGTGGTACTTGTAACCTTCCACCGTGAGCTAGTCCTTGTTTGTGTCATATGATGCGTGCTACCTCCTGACCACTCCTCGATGAACCTTGTAGGTGAAGTAAGAGATTTTACATACAGATATAGGGACCATAAACTAGTTCCCCTGGATATAGTGGTGGCTGTCGTGGCCTAGGTCGACCAGATTTGTAATATCTTAATGCCTCTGGGCGGAGGTGAAAGAACCATCAGTGTAGATACTCTGGGGTATGTTAGTTTCAACCTGGAGTTTCTGTATATGTTCAAGAGCACTAGTCTCAGCTGTGTTGAAGGTGAAGATTGCAAGTAATTAAGTTCTTAGGTGGATCAATAAGTGAAGTGGTGTCAAAGGTAGTTATCTGATAGGCCGGCAGGGTTTGGTACAAATTATGTAACCCAAACATGTCAGGTTAAGGAGTACTTTGACCAGTCTTCATCACGTGATACTGGTACCTCCTCCAACATGGCATTGCCACCCTTGGGTATGATTGCGTAGCCCTTAACGTGACCCTCATAAGGTTCAGGCCAAAGGCAAGGCCACTGTACCCAGGGGTGGTAGCGTCGTACTCAAGAGGCGAGCAAGTGGGGTGGCGGGTGGAGTGTTGGAAGCGAGTGTGTGAGGGACGCGGGAGGAGGAGGCGCCAGCCAGTCTGGAGCTGCTTGCCTCCCCTGCCTGCGGAAGACATTCACTGCTTGATTATATCTTACATATTGAGGATGACGTGATACGAATACCTAAAGGATTATATTACTTAGGTAAGAACAGTCCAGGGGCGAGGTGGAAGGGTGGCATGTGGATGTGTCATGGGTCGGGTGAGTACCGTGATGTGGCACGTTACCCCGGGGGGAGAGGGATGACTCACTCCACGTAGATGTACCCGCCAGCTGTTAGTAACATGTGTACATGAAGAAATGATTATGAATAGCTCGATAACAAACATTTTCTATGTCTTATATATAGAACTCAGACAATGAAGTGTTGACTCCTTCTTACATGTTGGTAACGTGAAGGGAGCCATCGATGTGAGCCACACGGGAGGTGGTGGTGTCCAGGTGAGTCATGGCCTGTGTGGCCACAACCTCCATTCTTCATCATAAAATGTTCATGATTGCTGCCTTGCTGGGAACTTGATTCCTGGTGGAAATATATGAGACGGTGAAGTTAAGGCTGGGTTTACGAGCTTGTTTGCTGCGGTTCTGCTTGCACGTCTCACCCCCGGGTTCTCCAAACTCCCGCAAGGACCATAAATGCCATGAGAGCGAGTATGGATGGTGTTGGCACGCTCAACTGAGTTTTAGATTTTTCGATTGGTGGCAATAACTTGACGATGATGGATCTCAGTGATCATGACGATCGATAGGCTTTAAAGCCCATAAATCACCCAATCAACGAGCCACTGCCGCCTCTGTCATCACGGCTTGTTTACCAGTTGGCCGCAGTCCTCGTCCACACGTCCACTGCCGCAGTCCTGGTGCACGTGCCTCTGGCTAACACCATCACATCCACCAACGCACAACTGCCCTTCACAACTTCACTCATAATCTTGAGTCACACATTGGTGGCCACCACCAGGATCAGGGTATTAATTACTGCCATTGTTATTTCGTGTCTATGTGATCATATTTTGTGTATATTAAATACTTTACAACAGGAAAATCAGGGTCATCCTCTTGTATAGCAGACTTAGGTTAAAAGTATTGGACCTCATTAGTTAATCACATGCACGTTGCGTAAGTCTTTTTTATTACCACCTTCCATCTAGGTAAAGTAACACATGAAGTGCGAATGCTTTTATTGTATCACTTGACATTATGTATGCATGATTTATACAGCATCCCCTACTACTCTCCATATATAACTTCCCGACCGGAAGTGTACCTGCTGTAAGATAGTTCCAGTCAGAAGCCTGGCAGCATCCAATTACCGGTTCCTCTTTGGAGGCCAGGCGGCGTGCAACTGTACTACCGGACCTACGAGATAATGATTTTGTTGTCTGCAGCGACTCCAACCTTGTAGCGCCAAGCGGGGACCCTACAACTGCATGATGCGGTGAAATGACACCTGCCCAAAACTACACAGAAGACGACGTAGAAGTGTATGGCAAGTAGACAGTATTGTTATCCCCGTGTATACAGTGAGTGTGCCACTGTAAATCATCCTTTTAAAGAAGACGTAAACCCTAGACCAAGCCGGTCTTCACTAGTGACACAAGGTGAAGGATGGCTCACGACTTAATATTTGGCATTATACCAGCAGGTCGGTAGGTAGGTAGGCCAAAGCTTCTGTATATATGTGGTGTGAAATGCAGGTGGAGGATTCATTAATTAGTCATGAAGCGATGAGGATCCATTAGTGTGGCGTGTGGTGAAGAGGTATTGAATGGCACGGGGTGGTGGAGGGTGCCTGGGACGGGGGTGTGTGAATGGAAGGGGATGATGGATGGCAGAAGGTGGTGAGAGGCAGGGGTTGTTGGATGGCAGGGATCATGGGTAGCAGAGAGTGATGGATGGCTGGGGATAGTGGACAGTAGAAGGTGATGGGTAGCCGTCGGTAGTGGATGGCAGGTGATGGTGGTTGTTGGATGATGATGGATGTAGGCGTCGGTGGTGGCTTTGACCAGGAGTATCAGTGTGGATGGGGACGTGTGGTTCAACACCCGCACCACCAGCCATTACAAGGCTCCTCCTACATAACGCCACCATCATTACCTGGCTGGAGTGAAGTGTGCGACAGCTGTTTGTAAGATCCGATGATTAACATGACAACAGACTGAGTAGTAGACCCACCAAAGTGGCTTGAGTGTTGATCATGGAAGAAGAGATGTTTCTTACTTGTAACCAGAGGCATGTGAGGTGCTGCCTGGGCGTGTCTCCAGCCCAGGTTGGTGCTGCACTCACCCTTCGCCTTTGATCCTTGCAGGTATCATACATGTACGCAGACTTGGACATGTTATGAGTTGGTAACTGTAATGTTAACTTCCCCCCGGGAGCCGTGGGAGGGGATGGGGAGACTGGCTCCACTGTCACGAAATACTCATAAAATGCAATTAGTCGTCACGGGTCTTGAATTACCCGATAACAGTATTTGTCCAGATGGTGAGGAATGTAATAATAGATCCTCTGTCTGCTGTACACACACACACACACACACACACACACACACACACACACACACACACACACACACACACACACACACACATGAGGCTTAGATATCATGAAATTAAACGAAAGTAAGATATAATCTCACATGAATTCCAGGTAGATCTGATGACCTTGATATTGGACAGCATAGGTTGTGGTAGTGGGAGGGAGGGAGGGGGACGGTAAAGTTTTTCCAACGTGACTCACTTGGTGATGATCAGTCTACATCTTACTGGTAAAGAGAATATCTTCATGATGATTTTAGGATGATGAAAATTATTATGATTTTACAGAGGTTCGTATGGGTCATTTAACCTTTAAAACGCTTTGAAATTACTGGTAATGTAGCTACAAGACTTTAACTGTTATTACATGAAGCAGGTGAAGTTGTTCCAGTGAACGGACGAATAACTACGGGAACATGTTAGGAAGATGAAGATAAATGTAACACTGCAGTTGTCGCTCTGCACTCAACACAGGTGTTCATTTTCCCGTAAGAGCTGGTCGATATATTTAGTACCTGGTTAGGTTAGGATATATATATATATATATATATATATATATATATATATATATATATATATATATATATATATATATATATATATATATATCGAACCGCGTAAATGAGATGGTCTTGATTAGGGCATTCAGTTTCCTGTGTCGTCTCACTAGCATGTGAGAAGAGATCGTACATCATGTTTAAAATGTTGAACGTTATTGAACGGAAAGAGTACAGAGGAGCACATTCGTGCATGAAGTGTCAGTTGTGAATCTGCCACAGCTGTGACGTTGATTAGAAAAAGAATAGCATTATATCTTCGCCTCGGGGAACTGTTCTGGTTAGGCTTGTCTGGGTTACCTCGCGAGGGATACTTGTTATGAAGTTGGTGGGGCACGAGCACTGTACGTACTGCATACTAATTTTGACCACCACTTTAAGGTAGATTGTGAAAGTGAACAAGCGAAGTACAAGACGTGTCTGTAGCTGGTGGAGAACGATCGCTGCTGTTCCGTGTAGTATGGGAGAGGCAGGGGCGCGGCCATGCGTAAGCCACAGACCTGTCTCATGTAGGCCGCACAGGTCATGTTGCATGTGTTATGACGGTGGGACGCTCGTATCATGGTCATCCCTGTCAACACCACGTGATGCTGCTCCAAGTGGGATAACACGTTTAAAGGTCAACCCGGTCATCACTGCATGATGCTACGTCAGGTGAAGGTCACCGGCAGTCACCGTTGAGAGACATACTGAAGTAATCCCATCCCCGTGTTGGGTCCGGGGTAGCTATGATAGATGAGACACGAGCCCCTCCCACCACCACGACCTGACCTGGGACTGCACGAGTCTCTACTGGTGCAGGCTGCTCTCGTCCTACTCCATTATCTGTATATTGCTATCTTTCTATATTCGCCAAGCCATAGCTTGGAACTTGTTGTTCTGATGAATACCTGAAGCAGCTTTCATCAGTCAAGAAACATACGTGACCTGCGATGGTAAGGCACCAGATGGTGATCCCATTGCCACATCACGACACAATATGTGGCTTTTGATAACATTCAGTGTGGGAATACCTTGCATCGTTTAGCGTTCCTGACCGTGACGCATTCACGGGCCGCCCGAGGTCGTGCGCATTGGTTCGAATCCTGGTTTAGGCAGTCGATCCACAGTCAGCCCAGCTCTTCATCCACCCCTAAAGGTTGGTCGATAAAATGGGTACCTGGATATATAGCGTTAATGGGACAGCCTTGATTAGGATCTCAGCTGACATAAAAAATGAATGTATGTAACGATGGTTATGGGAGTGAGCGAGCCGGTGGAGGCAGGCTTTATAGACCCTGGAGGAAATCATTAGTCAGATCACCTGGAAACTCGGGTAATTAAGGATGTTGAATAGTTCAGCCCGCAGATAAGTTGTGGAGATAATTGCTTAATTGGCAAGTACTTTTAAACAGTTCAGTGAAATTCTAATTACTTTTCTTGATATTTAGCGACGATGGTAATTGTCATGCTACCATGGTAAGGAGTGAAGAAATATTTGTTTTGTTGATATGATGTTGTGGTTATATCAAACTTGTGTTACTGGAGAAGGTTGAGGAGAGGCGGAGGATATTACTGAAGCTGGCAAGGAATGACACAGAGGTTAGCAGCCACGAAGGTCCTCATCAACCCGTCGAAAGCTGTTGCGATTTCATGACTCAACTGAAAATTAGGCTGCCTCCAGTGACCCGTGACCTGGTTCGAATTTTCACATGACCTTACCCACAACATGACCCTTGTTAAGGTGAGATTACTCCGCGACCCCCAACTGTGACGAGGTGTTTATCTTCATGACATCACCCTTGACGGGGTGAGGTTTGCCATCATAACCCCAGGAAAGATCAGAAAATTGATAACATGGCTCAAGAAACGAAGCTCTCGAGGAAGATTAATGGAACGGAGGTTGTTATCACCACACAAGCCACGGCTCAAGGATAACTCATCCAAGTTTTTCAAATATGCAAGAAATTTCATAATATAGATTTAAATAGATTGTTGGAAGTGCTGATGGATTATGTCGACAGAGAAATTGTGTTAGAACTCAGAATAATGCTAATGTAAGTCAAACCATCATTACGATTAGGTCAGTGAATTTTGGAATGAATTTACCAGCATTTACCTTATGTTCTTCTGGGAGGGCTTCCGTCCCCACAGCTCGAGCTCAGAGTAAGTTGCTGGGTTGATTTGTTAGTCACAGACCGGCCGCCAGGCCCATCTACCCACAACCTGTGGTATTAGGGCCTTCTCAAATCTTTCCTGTGTACATTTCAAGGTGTTTCTGATGGTTGCAAGCAATGTGTTCAACAGATGTTCCGTGTGTTGTCTCCTGTGGTTATAGCACCGTTTGGTTTCATTGGTAATATTTAAGTCTTCATCCATGCCTCTCGTGCCAGTGGAAAAGCATTTTGTTGGCAGGTTGGGAACCATGTCCTCCAGGACCTTCCCAATGTAGATTATGCCTTTACCATGTAAGCTGGAGGGAGTACAGCCTCATTGATTGTATTCGTTCCCAGGAGTCCTTACCCTCGTACATCATTAGTGCGGACCGTGAGAGGTCTTTGCAGACTTTGCAACAGCCGTTCCGCCCGCCCTGAAACGTGATAGTAGCACACAACAGTATTTTGTTCGTGGGAACTTTAGTGCCTTGAAGAGCGTTTTCATTTTTTTCTTCCTCGCCTTCAAGGTCGGTAAGATCCATCCTACCATCTGACTGGAAGAGGCATCTGTTGCTCTGATGTGTTCGCTGGATGTAAGGTCGTCAGACATTATTACTGTAAAGTCTTTCTTATTGTTAAGTCGGGACATGTTAGTGTCTGTGTCTTACCGGTATTCTGTATTATTATATTTCTACGTTCTACCCATGCCTGTGGAGTTGGGATTTTTGCATGTTGATACAGATGCCGAAGCTTTACCCTTGCGAGAAGAAGGTAGATGATTCCTTCGATATTTATGTTTGTTTTCTATTAGAAGTAAAGATCTTTACTTCCGTCAGTAGTCTGCCTACTTGATGACGTCTTACTATGTTATTGTTAACTTATGTGCTCAGTGAACCCTGACTCATCCTGTATCAAGCGAGGTCAGCCGTTTCTCCTAACAGCCCAGTGACTCCAGCCGAGTCAGGCAAGGTCAGGTTTCCGTGCGCCAACCCAGTGACCTCCCCCAGCAGACAAATTCAGCTTACCCCCACGAACCCAGAGTGACCTGGCTCGCAACAAGTTAGGTTGGATCTCACTCCAAGACGAGCAAGCTCATCGCAGGAGAGACTTGTTGACGCCAGCAGCGACAGGTGGAGCCAGGCGTGCCTGGTACATTCCGTGCTGGTAGGTGAGTGAGGCACTGGTATATTCCCTGAGTTCAAGAGGCGGAGAGCTTGATAATTTAGAGGAGGGAGTGGGTGGCGGCGGCCCAGTCATTACCGCCTCTTAGGAACAAAGGCCCAAAATGAAAGGGTCAGACGTCACTCCGGCACAATGGCCCACCTCCCTCTGTTGCTGTCCCGGAACGTGCCCGAGCTCACTCCCCTCCCCGACTTCCAGCCCTCCTCCCCTCTAGGGTGTTGAGGGAGGTCGAGAGCGCATGGGGGAAGATGGAGTGTGTTGAGGAGGGTGCAGAGTGCCGCCTAGCGGAAGGTGGAGTGCGTCGGTGAACGAAGGTGGAGACTGTTTAGTAGGCGGATGAAATTTGTTGTTAGTAGGGAGTGTATTAGCAGGATGGTGGAGCTTGTTAGGAAGGCTTGTGTGTGATTAGGAGACACAACGTGTGTGGGGATAGTTGAGTTTCCGACAGGATGAACTGACATGAACTCGGAGTATGTAGGAATGTGATGGGGAGGGTGGTGTATGTGTGTAGGGAAGACAGAGTATAATTAGGAAGGTGCGTTTTAGTGTGGAGTGTGTCGGGTATTGAAATGTGAAAGGAAGGTTGGAGTATGTGGGTGAGCGTCAAGTGTGTACGGAAGGATGGTTTTTGTGGACAGAGATGGAGTGGTGTTTAAAGTGTGAGGGAGAATGGTGTTGGTGTGAGAGGAATGGTGTGTATATGGGAGAGGTGGACAGGCGTAGGAGAGTTACTGGAGTGTCTGAAGGAATGTGTTGCGGAAGTTAAGTGTGTTGGCAGGGTGGAGTGTGTGAGAGAGAGAGGCGGCGTAGAGAGTGTGTGGTTGGACGAATGTGTGTGCATGACTTTAGTCTGGGTGCGTGTAGATTTGCACGATAGAATGGGGGAATGTGTGGTGGTATAAGAATTGTATGGTGCACATGTATAATGGATTCTTGTAAAGTTGTCAGATCGCATGTACAACTCTCTCTATCTCTCTCTCTCTCTCTCTCTCTCTCTCTCTCTCTCTCTCTCTCTCTCTCTCTCTCTCTCTCTCTCTCTCTCTCTCGAGTTGTGAATGTGAATATATGTGCCTATATCAAGGAGTGGGGCGACAGGATGTGTGCGTGTTCAGGTGTCGTGAAGCAGGCGGGGCCAACAGGCGCAGATGGACTGACAGATGGCAGGTAGAGCAGCCACGAGGACAACAGCGAGTTGCAAGTGAAGTCAGCACCACGTTCAGCCATCAGCATGTGGGGCCTCTATCTCTACATGTACAGCTGTGGACGTATGAATGGATGTGTACATATACATAAGAGTTAGGTGTAGGGTAGCACTGTCTCTATGAGTTTGGTGTAACAATATAACTAAGAGTAAGGTCGCACCTGAGTTGGTACAGGAGAAATAATTGGTTGGGTCATCATCCTCTTGTAAGCAGCTGTAGTTCGCCAGAAGGTTAAGGCCCCACCAAAGCTGCGTCGGACAGGAGGAAAAATGTTAGGGATTTTTGTCATGGCAACAGCAACGTGAAAGCGGGCTCTTGAAGCCGCTTGTGGACTGGCAAGTAACCACACACTATGGCTTGGAAGCTCTCCACCGTTGCCAGGCTCCAGTCACCTCCCCACCCCCACCCCCACCCTCACGGACGACACTACCGCCCTTAGAAGGCCAGGCCGTCATATCCAAGGCTTGTAATTCGTCCGTAAGAAGTTAATTGGCCTGATATTAGCCGTCTATCCACCTACATATATTTGAACGTTAATGGGAGTGGAAGGATTGCAGGTGTGTGTGGCCTGCAGTGTACAGTATACAGCAATTCGTTGGTTTCTACCTGAAAGTTTTAACTCTCTGGGAAGTTAGCAGCCAAGGAACGGAACATAAGAATTCAGGTATACGAGGGGATCGTGGTATAGAGGCGCCGGCTGGGGTATCTCTTGATAGTTTTCCACATACGACCTTTATTAAGGTACAAAAGTATAGGAGAAGTCAGCGCGACCTGATACATAGACACAAGGCGGACTGGCATATACTTGGTAGACGGGTAGACGGTAAGGCATCGACCAGTGGTAGACCAGCCGACGGTAAGGCACCTGCCGCTGGTAGGTAAGCCAGCACACACACACAGTTGGTCAGATAAGACGAAGTTACTCGTTTTATGGACCATCTGGCGGGGATGACCTCGTTCCTGGTGGTCATGACCAATTTTCAGGCGTATCGTCTTCCTGAAAGTTGGGGTTAAATTTGTCTTTTGCAGCATAGCACGCCGTTGGAGATGTGAAAAGTCTTGTCAGCCAACATTAGATCTCTCTCTCTCTCTCTCTCTCTCTCTCTCTCTCTCTCTCTCTCTCTCTCTCTCTCTCTCTCTCTCTCTCTCTCTCTCTCTCTCTCTCTCTCTCATTGGATTCATTTATAAGTTAACCTGAAGTGAAGGATAAGGCCTGTACGTCAACAAAGTAGGAGAGCGTAGTGGTGTTGCGTGTGTAGGATCTGGCCAAATGTTGTGTGTGTCTGCCCAGATTACATTGCAGGAGAGAGTATTTCATCATACTATGTAAACTCATTAACCAAACTACAGTAAGTAGTACTTTAAGTCCCCTTTAGATAGTCTATGCTTCCCTTTGATAAGTATTGAATATATATATAATTTTCTTGAGGAAAACTGTAGACGCTTTGAACTGATGTTGGATTGATTTCAGTCAAGAATTTTTACCGCTATGTAAATTCCTCTTTTGAAAGTGTATCCTCACAACAAACTTGAACTGGAATGCTAAACTGCTGGAACACCAAGATACAACCTGTGGGTATGACATCCTGGCCTTAACCTGACCCATGAGGATCAAGTGATTGTAAATGGCGTCATACCTAAGGGCTGGCTGGACACTTATGTCTCAGGGTTACCATGAGAGGAAGTGTGCGAACGTCCTTGGTGCAACATACAGTCTGCTCAGTCGTTGTTAAACTGTCAGTGATCTCTCGTTCCGTGGCTGATGTAGTCCCTTCTTCTGCCCCGCTGACGATACCCTCAGGTTCCCTGTGGCAGGTCGCCACATCAGTCGAAGTCATAACTAACTCGGGTTCCGTCGTAACCATAAAAGACTTTTGCGATATCTTGCTATGCTGGTGTGCAGTCTCCCAAAATTCCATAAACTCTTTTGATATTAAAAGCTTCGCAAGAGATTGCCTCCAATAACGTGGATGTTTAGATTCCTGCGGCTGTAGTCTTAAACTGTAAGAGAGGGTTCTCCCCTCCCCGTAAGGCTGCCAGTTACTTCCTGGCTGAGAGGAGATCACCCTCACAGAGTTTGAGGGTAAGACTGCTTGTACTTGGTGGCTGGGATAAGATGGCTCTCCCACATAAGGCCTGGCTGGGAGAACAGCCCCCACGACGGCCGTTGGTGTTCCGCTAACTTTGCGCAGAAGATTCTTCCTCAGTATCTGTGAAGACTTCACATGAGTGACTGTTGCAACCGTTGTCTCAGCCAGGAAGGTCATTAGAAGGCATCTTCAGACACAGAGACACACGACCAGTAACGCTCCTCACAACGATTGTCGTGTGGCGCAGGGAGGAATGTTATATACATACGTGTATACGTAGTAAAACCAGTGAAATTGCTGGGTTGGAAGATGTCAAGAGAGTAGCCACGGCACAGTCGTAGTAAGGAATGGGGCAGATTATAAAGCTTACTTTATGTCTATGAGCAAGATGATGTGAGGGGCAGCGTCATGGCATAGACGTTACCACTGGAAGGTTTGGTTCCAAACCCTCACAAAAGTTAGACCCATACTGGAGTGTCAGCTGGGCTAGACTGGGGAGAATCAACAGTGACATCTGTACTGTAGTTTTTATCGTAGCTCAGTCAGTGTTGGCGGCCCACCACCGTGGGTTGCTCCCGGAGGATGTATCGAGAGACATGGTCTCTGGCTGCCTTGTGAAGGGCACTTAAGAGTTTCCACTAGTGTGTCTGATCAGCCCTCTAGCAGCAGCTAGGATGGCCTGGAGACTGGCCAGCCTTCATGCTGCAGCTGGAGTGGCCTGGGGATTGCGGCGCCAGACTGGTGGCATCCCGAGCTGCCTGGGAACGAGACTTGTGCTGATGATCATCCAGTAGACATCTTTAGTTATATCAAATGTATTGATATTGTTAACGTTTTCTTTTAGGTCAGATGTTTGATTCCTGCCCCAGACTTGTTGGTAGTGCAGACAGATGTATGTTTCATGGTTCAGTTATAGTGTGTTGACAGTCTCGAGATCCCATATTGAATACATTGTGAGGTGAAGGAGGACACACACACACACACACACACACACACACACACACACACACACACACACACGAAGCTGGTGCGAGTCGTCCCTGCCCGAGTGACTTACGTTTCAACATCAGACGTCAACTCAGCCAGGGCGCATCCTCGTCACCCTGTAGCAGGTGGTGACTTTGGGTAGTAGGGCTCACAGTATTGTGTGTTGAGGGATCATCATTGAGGAACTGACACTTGTTTAAACGGTTAAGCTCAATATACGACTGATGTGAGAATAATGGTTGCAAGTGTATTCAGAGAGGGAAAATATGGTGGAAGCTGCAAGGAAAGGGAATGAGTCTTATTGTTGATTTCAGAGAACTAAAGACTGTATTCGTGTCTTGTACACATGATGGCTAGACTGGAAGGATTTGATTTGTTCTAATTCCAGTATAATCACCTTGCGATGTTCTGTTGTTAGGGAAGTTTTCTCTAAGTGTACAGGTAGATATTTATCTAATTGTTCATAAAAATGATAGCCATGTATTCACACAGTGAGAGAGAGAGAGAGAGAGAGAGAGAGAGAGAGAGAGAGAGAGAGAGAGAGAGAGAGAGAGAGAGAGAGAGAGAGAGATTTTATCCAGATGCGCACACAAGATATTTCCTTTCTTCAGGTTGTCTGAACATGTAAATAAACCCTAGTGCCCTGGAGAGTCACAGTCAACACTACAAGTAGCGGACGAAGAGTGTTGGACCTACACATAATCCTGTCAACGTTTCCTTTGTTTTGACCAAGACTGGCAGGAGGAGAGCAGCAGAGGCAGCCACAGCCAGAAAGTATGGTTGTGTAGTGCCAGGCCCTTCACGCCCTCCACCTTCCTCATGGAGGACTAGAGGTGTGACAGGATGTCTTATCAGAGAACTTTACATATATAATTACTCCATACAACCGTCGTATGAAGGTCTTATTACTTGTTATCCGAGTGTTTGGTAACGAATCACGTGCGGGTAAGAGTAAAGTCCTCGGTAGTTCTAGGGTGTGTGAGGTGAGGGGGTCGGGAGTAGGCGAGCACATCCTGCCACACGTTCCTGCTCGGGGAGTCCAGCCTCCCTGATTCACTCCTCTTTTATATTCTCCATCTGGAGAGAAAATTTCCGGCAAAACTTAAGTCTGCAGGGAGGGGAGGGAGCGGGGGACAGGGAGGGGCGGCAATAGGGCGAAGGAGGGAGTGTTGAGGAGGGAGACGTCAGAGTTGAAGGGCTGATAAAAGAGAAAAAGTGCAGACGAGTGAAGAAAGAACGGGCATGTGTCAGGGGTTTCTCACTGGAGAAGGAGAAAGCAGTTTAGGCAGTGGGAGCCTGGAGAGTAGGTGGGAAGATGAAAAGAAAGAAGTGGAAGAAGGTCATTGGTAGAGAGGGAAGGCGTGGAGAGTTAGTTGGTGAGGAGAGCTGTGAGAGGTTCAGGAGCGGGAGGGCGTGGGGAGTTAGGTGGTGGGAAGGACTGTGAGAGGTTCAGGAGCAGGAGGGCGTGGGGAGTAGGATGGTGGGGAGGACTGTGAGAGGAAGGCCCACCCTGATGGTAGGTTAAAGGGGATCACCACCACACAAACAAGGTCACAATGGCTCCCAGAGATTTGAGACTGAGAGGAAGGGGAGGATCTTTGTCTGGAAGGAACGGGAGGATGTTTATATGGAAGGAGAATGTTTTTATAGGAGGAAGGACGGAGAGTATGTTTGTATGGAAGAGGGGGGATGTTTGTGTGGGAGGAAGGAGCGGAGGATGCTTGTATGGGAGGAAGGAAGGTGGGTATAGAAAGTTAAGACATTAGGACACTGTGAGTGAGAGGATAAAGACAGAAGTTTTAATAGGAATTGGAAGTAAAATAAAGAAATCTTTCTGAGGAACAGAAAGACGAACATTACAGAAATACGGAGGAATTTAGATAGAGGAAGGGGAGCGGAATGTCCAAACGGAAGCCGGAAGGTGGGCCAGGAAATTGAAGGAAGCATCAGGGAACGGAGAATAGGAGGAGTGATGTGTCAGGTTAGTGTGATGGTGGCGGAGGCATCTGGCGCTCCTTACTTCAAGTATTGCAGCTGTGTTGATATACCAAGTGAAGTGTGAGTGGCGAGTATTACTGGCCTGAGCACTTGCTTCTTCATGATGGGGAGTCGCTTCTATGTAGTAATGTAAAGTGATAAGTCTTGTTTCATAACGTTCAGAGGGATGTTCACCATACTGATAGTGTGTATGACAGTACTCCAGGCGAGCGTTAGTATATGTCATAATTGCTGGGAGCAGTCAGCAGAGTCCTGTCCTCTTCCTTGATGATGTGCCAGTCTTGATGGACAGCATGTATCGTTTGGGCACTGGACTGTGTCCTGGTGGCGAGCGCCCAGCACCTATCGCTGCTCCCAGTAGATAGTAGTTCACCCGTGTCGCATTTTATCTCCACTTACTGTAAGGTTCTTCAGTTGGTCATTGCCAGTAACCCCAGAGCGTTTCGTGAGGAAACTGTCCTGTGTTGTTAATACGGCTGACACATGTGCGTTAGAACAGTGTCACAACAGTTGTGGCTCAGCAGCTGTGTAATCACAAGTGTTGCACTGGAGCTATGTCTACAGCTGTGTTATTGCAGGTGTCTCAGCTGTCACGGCGGGTGTTACTGTAATGATTGATTACTTATTTGTACAGTACGGCAGGGGTGTTCTGCACTCTACTAGTACTTAAATTGGCGTTACAAGCACACTGAAAGTGCGAGGCGTTGTGGTACTTCCAGCACAGCTCATGGGACAAGGATTTTGGTGACGTTTAAATGTGTAGAACACTGGACTCAACAGGAAATTGTTGAAGGCAGTTTTTATTCTTCAGGAACGCGGGTGAAGTGCAGTGGAAATGTTATAAGGTCAGTTTGATGATGTTAAGGGACAACTTGGACAGTTTAGAAGGGTTAGGTTTTTCATTGTTTACGAGGCAAATTTCAGATCATATAGGCAAGAACTTTGAAAATGCAGTTTTGGAGATCGCAAAGACTAAATTTCATTTTACACAAGAGCAAAGGAGGCAGCAATAAAAAACCGCGATGCTGTAAACGGTATTAAACTATATTTTTACGGTAGTGTGTTAATTACATTGTGCAGACCAGCGGCCGTGATAAAATGTTGTAATCCCACGATTAATTATGGTCCGAGGCAGTACCCGTGAGGCCACACCGTTCTGTGCTGGCGACTGCCTCGCCACTACCTAGCTGTGTGGTATGTTTAATCGTGCAGGACCTATGTTGTCACTGTGGTATAGTAGTTGAACGTTGTGTCCACACTTTCACAACAGTTGGGAGAAGGCTGTGTACAAACAGTCTTCATTGTGCAAGATTTGATCATTTGTTGAGGACTTTGAGGTTTGGTTGGTGTAGTTTACACTCAAGTGAATAATGTGGTGTGCGTTGGTTAGTTCTGGTTGTGAACTTTGGTATATACTCCGCTGACACTCGCTGCCAACCTCCTGTATGAGTTGCTGTCATCCTCAGTTGTCTTCTTGACCTTTGCTCTTATCATGTATAATTGTTGTAGTACATGACGTGTCGTAGCTCTGTTTCATCTACACACACACACACACACACACACACACACACACACACACACACACACACACACACACACATTTATGATATGTGTAGCTTTGGGGTTTCGTCCTGGAGTATTATATTACACTGTAGTATAGGATGGGTATCAAGAAGAGGTGTTACTAGAACATGGTTATGACTGTGAACAGCAGGAAGTTTTGTATGTGACGGTATTAACATTCAAGTTGTCATATGTCAAGTGTACGCCTCTAGTTCATCGTAGAGCAAGGGTTCAACTGTTGCATGTGTATCACTGTGCTTCCCATGCGCAGTATGCCTCCGATTATGGTCGAGCGGGTTTGTCCTTTCATTGTATCAGGTTGGCCTTGTATGACGTTATATTTGTGAATACATTAGTGGGTGGAGGGAACGGTGTGCATTTGTTGCTGCTCCCTCCGTATGTGTCCTGGGGCCAACTTGGGCAGTGACGCAATGTTTTCCTTAGCCAGTTACGCCAAAGCAGACAGGCAAACGTATCGGCCATAGACAGGTATACCAGAGCAGACAGACAGACGTGCCGACCATAGACAGCTACAGCTATACAAGATGATGAGGGGGAAAGTTTTTGATTCGGGAGTCACAGTCAGAAGGAAGATGTCGTGACAATAGCGTTCTGGGGACGGCAGAATGAGAGGCCAGCGCTGCAGGTGTATGATAATAGCTCTTGACGTTATGGCAGGGGTGGAGCAAAATGATACATTATGTTGTATTAGTATTATCATTACAGTTCCTGACATAGTCGGGAAGAAGATAATTCCCCGCTTTATATACGTGTTATGCTGAAGAGGGGAAGGTTCAGGCGCTGGACTCTGGCATAAAAGTGTGTGTGGCGTCGAGTGGCGGGCGGTGGCACTCGTCATGGTATTGACTGACATCGTACCCCTTACTCCAGCACTGTCCTCCCTGGCGCCGCCGCCTGCGTTATGGTCGGCGCCTGCTTCACGCCCTCTTTTCTCAGTCACCGCCACACTCCCTCTGTTGTTATGGTGACCATCTCTCCCTCTGTTGTTATGGTGACCATCCAACCTTCTCCCACTTTCTTTCTGGATTGGTACAGCCAGGATGACGAGGCTTAACGCAGCCAGGGTGAGTGAGCATTAGTGCAGGGAAAATGCGTGAGGCTTGGTACAGGGAGGGTGAGAGAAGCTTAGTATAGGGAGAGTGGGTGAGGCTTGGTAAAGGGAGGGTGAGAGAAGCTTAGTATAGGGAGAGTGGGTGAGGCTTGGTCCAGGGAGGGTGAGAGAAGCCAGACGCAGGTATTGGATCATGGGTCAGAGATCAGGTGGCAGTAAACGAGCACCATTACACTAATGGTATTAACCTGTTTGTCCTCAGTTCATGGTAAACATAGAGCCTCCATCATTGGCTCTGTCTGCTAATTACTTGTATTGAACTCTAGTACAGCTGTGCACATGTGGCCCCCCGGCAGAATTGTACGTAAACACACCCATGTAATCGTCAGAGTTTTTGTTTGAAATTAAGTTATACAAAAGCAGTACAATTACTGTATATTACAGTGTAACGTTTTTCTGGAAATCGGAGTTCTTTTTTTTTTTCAAAGTTGAATACAGTAGCAGAGTTGTGGAGATGTCAGGACGGCGATGACACAGAAACGACTATGTAAGCCTTTGTATATATATATATATATATATATATATATATATATATATATATATATATATATATATATATATATATATATATACGCACATATACACAGTTTCAGCCTATCTCAGTATACGACCTTGCCCAAAATGCAACTTCCGCAGTGGAAACACTGAACACTTGCCTTGTGCTCACTTAACAATGACACATCATGACCACACTGTGGGCCCACCCGGTGGACGTTGCCCGCTTCCTGTATGCTTTGCATGAGTTTCATATTCGGGTCTTGGAACTGGAAGGTAATATATATATATATATATATATATATATATATATATATATATATATATATATATATATATATATATATATATATATAGTTACTGGAAAACTAATTATTAAATGTATCCATAAAGATAAGACAGAAACAGGATCGTCTATTGTTTCCATAAGAGAGGACTGGAACAGAGCCAACATACTTTTCCATATTGTTTGGAGAGGATTAGAGGCATAGTGTTTCCAGAAGAACAGAACAGGAGAGGAACACTAATCTTACGTAGAACACAAGTGTAACAGAACGACACACTTTATTTCAGAAAGGCAGTAAAGGAAGGTAAGGTATGCAGCAGATGTGCTCCTGAGACAGTTGTGGCACTGCAGGATGTGGAGTGTCGTGTCCTGTACTTTAACGGTGCGTTGCGGGTAATGAGCAGGTTGAGGGCGTCATAAGCCGAGGCAGTAGGGTAGAGGTCGCGCGCTTCCTTCCCCAGCACACACCCTGCTGTGATGTCCCTCATGACTTGCCAGTCCCCAGGAGACAGGCTCTGTCTTCCCCCGGACGGTACCAGCGTGGGCCCAAGAGGTACGCTGGGTGTTATTGTGTCTTAACCCGTCTGCAGCAGTTGCCTCCTGCCTCTCAGCCCATCCACAGCAGACTAGGCCCCGTTTTCCTCAGGTCTGATTCCTCCGCCTCAGACAGCCTTGCATTCCTCTTGGCCGTGGCTTGTTTTAGACGAGTCAAGGCTGAGTCCCTCTTAAGTCCTAGTCCTTCCCTAGTTGGCAGGTCGTATGTCTCATTTGGGAAATCCCTTTTTCTGGTTGTCTTAGCCGGTCCTCAACAGACAGGTTGTATTTTCCTCGGTGTTAGCCCGTCCCGAGCAGGGTGATCATGTATTTTTTCTCGTGTTTCAGCAGTTTCTCATCATGCAAACTGTGTCCCCAGTAGGCGGGTCTCATGTCCCCAGCAGGTAGATCATGTTTCCTCAGCAGGCAGCCCCTCTGTCCTCACCAGGCAGACCGAGTGTCCTCACCTGCCAGTTGATGGAAGTAAAGAAGTAGAGCACAAGTAGAAGACGTGAGCACAAAAGATAACCCTCTTTATATTACGTAGAGCAAGTTGTGGTGTCACGTGACCATAGTTTTAGCGACCACCATCGCTACGTCAGAGATGGCAGGTTGGGTTGTGTTAACCATCACAATAACGAGGTTGGAACTATTTTTTGTTGTTGTTGTTGTTGCTAACTTCATCTTTAAAGATGGCTGAAATTGCCGAGTTTAGAAGTATGGAAAACACTTTCACCTCGGGTGTTGAGAGCCACAGAGCAAAACTGGGAACGATCAGAACCATCCACTTTATTTTGTAGACTGCAGACGGAAATAAAATGAGTCGTAATATACCGATGGAAAGTCCTGGACCCCAGCGTACACTCTAAAAGTGGTCGTCATGAGAACTTTAAGAGATGAAAGATAGCCAAATAAAAGCGAAAAAATAGATGTCGTCATTACAGGAAGAATAGATGATGTCAACAGTGGAAACCCGAAACTTGCCATCGCTTTACCTTCAGATACTGGATATGGTTGGCAGGGAGGAGCCTGTGGAGAGATTCAGAACACAGATGATAAATACCTACAAAGTGTGCGTGATCAGCCAGGTTGTTGTTGTAGGCAGTGCAAATGCGGACGGCGACCACAGACAGTCTGACGTATCAGAGGAGAAAGTGTGCAGCTTGGCTCCACACCCTAATCAATGTAAGGGACACGTAGTGTACCAGTGAGCGTGTGGCTTTCAAGTTCCTAGTAAATATGCTATGTTGTTCCAGTTAGTCCTAGCCTCTCTCTAGCAGTCTAAGAATATGGATTCCATTAGTCCTAACCTGGCGCTTGCATACTGGCAGTGTTACTTCCCTCGGATGGAGAACGTCCCAGGTATATTAGGCGCGTGAACCTCCTTTGTCTTGACCATGACCAGGAGAAACACGGTCTGACGACTTGAGCAAGCCGGGATACCGACTTGCCTCGTCCTAGGCCGTACTCAGCTGGCCATACGTTAAACTAACGTAGTGCAAGTCGGTCCTCATGAGGCTGGGTGTGCCTGTGCCGTAGTCCAACTTGGCTGCCGTCGTCCTCACCATCATCTCGCGCTACGTACAGCCCAAATATTTACACTCTTTCTGCCCGCCCATCGTCCACCTGCTACCCTCCTCAGCTAACATGGTGCCCCCTCTCTGTATTGGTATCTTCAAGTAATTTCAGAATGAGTCAATTTTCTCTCTATGATTGTCTCCAGATAATTTGTGCGATCTTAAGAACCATTTGCTTGTTTCCTGGCAGTGTTCTCCATCTATTCCCTGTTGTTTGTCTGACAATATTCAGCCACTTCCTGTGAGTCACCTGTCCAACAGTGTTCCTTTATACACCTCTTCTTAACTAAACGCTCTTTTTATATTTTCTCATATCTACTCCTTTCATCTGGCTCCTACTCACATCTCTTTCTTTAGGTTCAAGCCTCTCTTTGAGATGAATGTCAGTGTCCATCTTCAAAAGTGTTTTCAGGTTCTTTGTGAGTTCAAATTTTTCAGACCCCTCGGAGCCTGGGGCCTTGACATGTGTATACCGTCTGGCAGTGTGTTCCCCTCTACGCCGGCTTCCCCCTCCACGCATGCCCCGCCATGTCATGCCATCATGACGAGCAGCGTTATCAGATGTGTGGTCAGTTGTCTCACTGTCAGGAGCATGTTCCAGTGCCCCCCCCCCCCATGGATGGTGTTGGGGGAGCCCTACCACGTCACGTGCCACTGCTGCTGTCGTCCTCGCTTCGTCTTTATTGTCGTAACGTTTCCGCTTCACCATTTTATGGCTGTATTTTAACCAGCCGCTTATTATATATGAACGCGTCAGCCAGCAGTTGGTGGCAGTATGCTCGAGAGTTCTCTTGATGTCTTGGGTTATGGCTCCATATGTTTTGGTTTGTTGGTATGACTCGCATAACTTGTCACGTTTTTGGTTAATGATTGAAATTGTTTCCGGTGATCATTTCATGAATCGTCCAACCTTGTTCTCAAGATTTAATAGGAAATTAAGGAGACAACTGGGGAATTTGTAGGTGGCAGCCATCCACCAACCGATGACGTACCACTGCCTGTATGTTGGGATGTATAGTGATGACGTCACTGCAGTGAAGTTCCCCCACCTTCCTTGCCTCCAGCACGGTTCACTGTCTTTTCTGATCACCAGCGGTCGGGATGTTGGCATTGTGTCCACAGCACACCATATCCCTCCCACACAGTACACTCGACAACATGGAACTCCTACAGGTTCTTACTCTTGATTCATTTACTTTTTTCTTCTTTTATATAACACGTGTAAGAGGAAGTACTCCAGAACAATGTGTCCGACTCGGAGCCGGGCCGCTAATGAGGAGAACTGCTTAGTTCCCAGAGTCCCTTTGACTGTCCTCAGGCAACTGGGGCCCATCCTACTTCTTAACACGTCTCCTCAACCTGGCTGTTTTTGTTCAACTTTCACGATGTCAGTCATCTCCAGTCTCCTCTGTGTTCAACACCATCTGTCTTTTCATCCCCTGATCGTCTCATTCTCAGAGGGCCGCTCTCCTAGCCAGCCTGGAATCACAAGCCTTCCGCCATATCCATTCTCAAGTTATCCCTCTCGTTGATCAGTCCTTGACGTACCTCGTGAGGTTCAGGCTCTCTCCTTGTCCTACAGTTATGCTTTCGGCCATCGCTGTGAATGAGCTGTCTGCATATGTCCTTAATGCCGTGTCACACACCTCTGGCACCTGCCTGGTCATTGCTCACCATGAATTGTGTTGTTGATAGCCAGCTTAGGAGTGACTTATGATACCTCCTCGTTCCTTGATCGGCGAGGCTGTGGAACTGTTCCTTTTCTCGTCGTTCTCTCTCCCTCCCTACAACCTATCCATATTTAGGAGTCAAATCTAGAAACACTTTTTACTTGTTCTAGGATTGCCATGTACCTCGTCTGGTTGTCGCAGTAGCCTGGAAATTATGAAATCAATAACAACTTGATGCATGACTAGATCATGTTTGTTTCCTCAGCGTAAACATGTTCCGAGCGTGACTTAGTGAGACTGAACATAGTGGAGTGAGCCAGACGACCAGTGAGGAGGCTGACCGACCACTGAAGATGATCATGGTGGGCAAGCGGGTGTCGAACTCCGTAACTCATGTTTCTCTTCATGCTGGGTTTATTAATTTTATGTTTCCACATTTCCGTCTCTTCATTTATTCACACTTACTGTCCCTCATCAGTTTAAGTACCTTCATCTACATTTTTATTCACCTGCCCCAAAATAGTCTTTCATTTTCGTTATGCATTCTCTTCCTTTTTTGTTATCGGCTCATTGCTCTCTCTCTCTCTCTCTCTCTCTCTCTCTCTCTCTCTCTCTCTCTCTCTCTCTCTCTCTCTCTCTCTCTCTCTCTCTCTCTGTTACAAACAGGCTTATACACGCCAATATACCGATGCCCGAAATGGATTCATAGTGTTCAATCATTGGAAGTGTTTTCTCTTGCCAGCGGAACTGAAAAACAGAACTCGCTTGACAGGAACCATCAGTCCATGCGACCATGAGGGAAATGGATAGCCAAGTGATCGGCTCTTTGTTCTGTAACAATCATGATTTAAATCTCTCTCTCTCTCTCTCTCTCTCTCTCTCTCTCTCTCTCTCTCTCTCTCTCTCTCTCTCTCTCTCTCTCTCTCTCTCTCTCTCTCTCTCTCTTTATGCAGGGTTTCCTATTACACTTTAGGTCAGCACAGAAGCTCTGTTTATGTGTTGCAGGATTGGTTCATGATCAGGTGGTGGTGCCTGGTACATAGTATCACTAGACGGTCGCTGGTACGTACATGGTGGTGGTATGCAGCCCTACTACAGGCCAGCAGCCAGCCGGCAGGAACTGCAGCAATGGCACCCTACCTCCTGCCTTCCTGGCGTCTTGTTCTTCATGAATCATGTTTTTATTGGCACTCCTGTCATATCCTTGAAGGTGGATGTGTACTGGAGGGAGCTCACACGGGTAGACACTTGATCATGACACGTGAGTCACGTTCTGTCATGAAAGGTTGATATTGTATGTGTTAAGACTGGTGTGTGCCAGCCACCTGCTCTCACCATGACCTGTTGGTGGTAGTTATTGGGTCGTGCTCGAGTGTTGGTGCAGTAAGCCCAGGCAGGCCGGCCTCACCTGTTGCTGACACACACTTTTCCTATCCTGCCGATGGACTTCTGACATTCCCCGCCTCGACTGCCCCACCCTAAGCCACGCACATACATTCAGCATAACAAGCAGTTCCTTTGTTACCGAGGCTCTGTCATTAATGCCATATGCAATTAAGCTGCTGTCATTTTTCGGCCCCTGTATCCTGTGTGATTATTTCCATATATAATATAGCTGCAATCCAGTTATTACGTACGTGTATATATTTGAGATTACAGTGACTGCTGGTGTAAATCCTAGTGGTCACTGCTCACTGATATTAAGCATAATTAAAGAAGGAAGGGCAAGTTATAGATCGTAATGTGGTGAGGTTAGGTTGGCTTCGTGACCGTGGCAGGATCACAGGGAGGGAAGTGATGGATCGTTACTGTCATCGTCTCGGGTTCGATATATATATTTCTCGACCCAGGAGATAGTAGGAATGTTGTTCTTTATGATTACAGTATTGAACGAAATTATGTAAACAGTGAGGTGTCAGTTGTTCATGTTGGGTACCGGTTATATGGAGGATGGGATGTGGTTACCCGGGGAATGTCGGTTGCTTGAATATGGACGTACGAGTAGATTAGTTGCACCATACGACGATAACCTGGATAACAGAAGACAACGAACATTGAGCTTCAGGACGGACAGGGTCAGACTACGGTTTTAAAAGCAGAAAATATCGGTTGGTGTTAGGAGTGTGTGTGTGTTACTGGGTGAGGAGGGACATTGTGCCCAGAGAGGACGAGGGAGGACAAAGAGATAAGGAAAAGAAAAAGGGAGGGAGGAAATAGAGAGACCTTGTTTGAAGGGAGTGATTGTGGTGTGTTGGAGAGACGCACAATTGTTGTTTTGTGGCGGAGCGAGGCGGAATAATGAGAGAGGAAGGGGCATGGCGACCCCAGTCTCTCACCCACGGGTTCCTCCACCATAACATTACCATTATTGTTCTGTACCTCCTGCTGCACCTGGCCACACACACACACACACACACACACACACACACACACACACACACACACATGCTTGTCTTCGGTTCACGTGAGGACCAGTGGTGAAGATGGTGTCACTGAGGTATGTGACCTTTTGGCTACATCCGGCACCAGTCACTCACCCCTTCAGTGCATAGACCTGTACGTCCCTGCTGAATGCGACACGGACGACTGCTGTCCTCGGCCAGGACAGTTGTAACACACACACTAGGTTGGCGTTGGTCTGCCAGCACTGGCGGCACACCATGAGTTTTTGCCATCAATTCTTATCGTTCCTCAAAGCAGCTTCATACAGTTTTTTATTCAATGTTGACATGTCAGGGATAACTGAATCGTGCACATAAGACAGTAGTGCTTGCATCTAGGGATGTGTCCCATGGAGTCAAGTCCCTCAGACTTATGACCAGTTGGCTTGCTCAGCCACACATTCAGTGATGCTCATCAGCTTATCTGGTCAGAGAACATAGTCTCAGGAGGCCGGATAGGCAGCTTGACTCGTTATCTGGCTGGCTGGCTAGACATGCTGGCTGGGAGGGAGGGAGGAAGGAAGGCAGGCAGGCATTGACCGGCACTCAGACAGTCAGGCGACTGTTAGGAAGGCCACCGACGACCAGTCAATCACTTTGAATGGTGACTTGTTTTATCTTCAACCGCGCGATTACTCCGGCAAGTGGGCATAACGTGTGCAGGCAGAGGCCTGGTGAGTGAGAGAGGCGGGCGGCTGTCATGTCAGCAAGCTCATGTTCAGTTACACTGACAGGCATTACTCACGGGAACAGGCAGGCGGTCAGACAGGCAGGCGGCTGTCGTGTCAGTTAATAAAGGGTCAGTCAGCGGTGACAGGTTCAGAGCTCCTGGAGCCCAGAGTCGATTGCCTGTGGCTGCACCACACGAGAAGCTGGCGCGACCTGCCTACAGTGTATTGAGGTCCGTGGTCTTAATGAGTCTCGACTTGTGGGTGGCGGTTGAGGCAGAACCCGCGTCACACACGTCCGACATTTACAGGAATTAGATATCGTATCTAATGGATTGGTGATGTTGGTAAGTAAAGCATATAGCGATATAACTTTACCTTCTTACCACTGGAGTCCCTTCTGTGGGATTCTCGATATATCACGCAGAAAGTGACATTAAACTCATACAGGAGGAACATGAAACATATTGTATGGTAGTGAGACTTTAGTGTTGATGCTGAGGTTGATAAGTAAGAGCCAAGCACTGGAATGAGATTCCTTAACTTCATCCAGGAAGTAACAGAGAGACATGAGGCGTTATGTATTGATATAGAAAAGTTGGATTCCCTGGTATGACCATGGAAGTAGAATAACATCAGCCAAGTTGAATGAATATTTGATTGTCTCCTGAATGAAGGGAAACCACTTGGAAAGACATGAATGCAGTGGAACGGTAATGTTAGTGCCATTGTCAGCAGAGAACTTGGTATGGAAGATGCGGGTATCCTGGCAGAGGCTGGTGAAGCAGCTCTTAACCCACACACTACAATGCTTAACTGCACTTCGACGGAACATGTGAGGATATGTTCGGGAGGAAAAACTTGTTACCTGTAGAAATGGTAAAGAAAACCAGTTATGCGGCGGTACGGACGATGGGTTAGGTTTTCAGGTCTTGCTGAGCGAGTCACGTCTTTTTACTGTAGACTGTACTCGGTAAAGTAAGAATGTAGAACTAGAACCTTCCAAGATTTGACTGCACAACTCCAGGCAGAGAATATAAAGATGAATCAGTCCTTTTTGTGATCAGAACAGCTGTTCAGTAGAGAGAGATTTCCAGCATCTGAACAGGAGCCACAGCTCCACGGAGGTAGACTTCACTACTCATGTAATGTGGACTTTCCAGGATATTCTGGATGTTGTTGTGATATCAAGATTCGTTTTAGAAGGGGTGGGGGCGTTTGTTGGAATTACTAAAACATGAAAAGATGCGGAAGTTCAGGCGTTTGAGATGAAATAGTAGGACATTGTATTTTACAGACGGTGAACAGACGTTGCTACTTCCCCAGTGGGTAATCCTCTTCCTCTCTGAGTTGGAGACAAATCTTCAGCAAGATTACGACATGATTGGGGGAGTCATGGTCTGCCAGGGATGCAGCAGACGTGATGGTGTTACAAGAACCGCAGAGTCATTTCGTATCGGCGTCTTGCATTCAGGATAAGCGGCTCACTGTTAGCACTTGTAGTCACAGTCAGTAAGGTGTGTCTGGCGAGAGTGCGAACTGATTCTGGAAGCCGGAGATTGTTTGTTT
Source organism: Panulirus ornatus (assembly GCF_036320965.1). NCBI lineage: Eukaryota > Metazoa > Arthropoda > Malacostraca > Decapoda > Palinuridae > Panulirus > Panulirus ornatus. Next base: position 2,855,865 of record NC_092244.1, on the reverse strand, counting down.
GCTGCCTTGGGTATTAACGCTGACGAAGGTGTGTGCCCTGAATGCTGGCCAGTATTTATGATGGGCCGCAGTATAGCGGAGCACGGGTCCAAACTCTTGGATAAGTCGTAAATAAGAGAGGTTATCAATGTTTGAGGCAATTGGAGATTTTAGCAGAGGTTCATAAACAGTTTCTTTGTTAAATGGTTTAGATTCATGGCAGATACTCGACCTGTTCCAGATGATGCCCTTCACTTTAGAAACGTTTGAAATTCTTGTATAATGTGATAGCTATTATCACAAGTTAACAATGACTTTCTGACAGCTGTGCAATAGAATCATTCCTCGTTGGGGAATATTTTTACTTGCTTGGCTTTTGAATCTTGATTGTGGAATGGTTGACGTCTTTAGTCTCGAATTGCCTCGTCCATGAGTCAGGAATGTCTTGTTTCACTGATGAAGAATATGATACTTGAACACTCAGGAATGTAACGTTTGGTCGTTCATGAGTGATCTGTTTGGCCAGGGGAAACTGTCATCTCAGCATCTAAGAATACCGTGGAACTCCCTCACTCCTCTGTGCCCCCTTCCCCTCCCCTCCTTTTTATATGCTAATATATTTTTCTCCAGTCATCTGAACCCTGTCTTTCTCAACCCCATTTTCCGTCTTCTGCAGCAGCTTTTCCTCTCCGTTTTCCTCCTCGTTCCATTTTCATTCTCCCCGATGGCGGCCTCCTGTGCTGACCCTGACCTCTGATGGTGTCCTCGGCCTCCTCCCTTCCCGGGGCGCCGCCTCTCATGCTGATTCTCGCTAGTGTCGTCCTTTCCTCTCTCCCTTAACCCTGCCTCCTGTCTGCTCCTACGTCATCTACATAGCTCCTCTCCCTCCGCCATCTCCCCTCACGACTCACTTCCTCCTCCTCATTACTTATCACCTTCCCCTCGTTAGTACTTCACCACAGTCAAATGCATTTCTGCATTACTTACTACCACAGTTTCTTCAGTGCTGCTTACCACAACCTCCGTTTTACCACATTCCTCCCATACCTTCCACCCCCACCATGTTGCTACAACCCCGCCACCCACCCTAACCTCACAAGTCACAACTCCCTCCCCACTTTCCACACTCGCCTAACAAGTTACTGCCGCTTCCTCACTGAGTACCAGAAGCTCCTCACAACGTACCATATTTCCCACAGTTAACCTTGACCATTGTCCCACGTATTACAACGTAGCACATCCCCTCACCACCTGTCCCCAGTATCAGTTACCACATCTTCCGTTACCTTTTATTACCTCCCTACACCACTCCTCTCAAACACGTCATCATTTCCCACAACTTCCTCTATCCCTTACTCTGAATTTCCATTATATAAAGATTGGTTCTAGTTATTATAATAATACACATGGGGAAGTATGGGTTGTGTTAGGCTGGATGGTGGCCCGCTCTACCGTAAGTTTGGTTGTGGTGGTGTTGGCTTGCTTATTAGTGGCCACCGGGTCTGTTACTGACGGTTTTCTTTACTATGTTACAGGTGAGGAGAGGCGTCAGTGGTGGCGCGCGCTGTGTTATCCCTCAGGTAAGATACCACCTACGTACCTCCCTAACTTAGGTCTCTCTCTCTCTCTCTCTCTCTCTCTCTCTCTCTCTCTCTCTCTCTCTCTCTCTCTCTCTCTCTCTCTCTCTCTCTCTCTCCTCTCTCTCATAAGTAAACACTTGGCACTCTGGTGGGTCGGCCACGCCCAGATAAATGACAATGACGGCCATGACATTGGACTCTTAAACCTCATAACAGTCCGGCTGATGTAGGTCAAGGTTCTCCCGCGGGTCCAGTGTAGAACCTGATGCATTACTGAGTCGTAGGATATATAGCCTCACCAAATGACGCAAACACGACATGGCCACGTCAGAATTGAGAACGCTGTTTACACAGTCATTTTACCACCACCCACACTTGAACACGAGTATTGTTATAGTGTGGGAGGCGGCGCACGTCACAGTAGGTATCAAAGCCATTCCACCACCTGCCACACCAGCACAGTTTTTAGTGTAGCAGAGGCAGTGAACCACTGCTTAATATGCCCACCAAGACCCTGCTAGAGGAAGGAGTTGTTGGCTCGTGTGTCACGACTAGCACTATTATTGATGGTGTTGTGGAAGTTACTTTTCAACCTATGGTACACAGGAAGGTCACTGCGGCAGACCCTGTTAGGTCCTCTGCGGGTCACGGTCATATGATTATGACTAGCTAGAACCCGGGGAGGTAAAGCCCGCGGCCCAGTGTGCTCCAGTACGTATTGCTGGTTTGTTGAAGTGATGCAGTCAGGTAGTTTGTTGCTGGGTTTAATGGATATACACAACTAGATGGTCGTTCGCCCTCTCAGAGCTGTACGACCCTTGAGCACAACGGCACGACCCTGTGGTATAATGACCTAGATCTTTAATATGACCCTTGAAGGTCACGTCTGAGACCAGGTCGTCATACTTGTGTTGTACCAACGTTCTTACAGGTTAGATATAGACCACCTCGTCCGCACAACATACATCACAAGACAGTAGGATGTGGACGCTGTCTGAAGTATGTATATGAATGTCAAGAATGTTACGAAATAAGAGATAAATGGATAATATGAAACAAAGCGCTGCGCTACCCTTGTTTATCACGACTAACGATAGATGGAGGGAACACACGCCAGGTGGTTCTCCACCGACGCCCACTACCCTGCCCAGATGATAACAATGACATGCTCGAAAATATTACAACTGTGTGTGAGGTGGGTGTGGGGAGACGCGCTCGCACATGTATTTGTCTTGGAAAGGTGGGGTGGCAGTGGAGGGTTCATCAGGAGTGGGTCATCGGGCGTATGGAAACCAATTAGCTCACCGGAGTGACATCAAAGGCAGGGTTGGGTATGCTAATGACCGTCCGCACGTTTGTCCTGAAGACGGACTGACTCCCTCCCCACCTCTCGTCTGAGACATAATATAATCATGTTGCACGCACGTGATGTCACTTTATAATGAGATGTAGTGTGGCAGATGGTGTGGCTGGCAGTTTGGTCAGACCTACACTGACACCCACCGTGCCACATTATACACAAGGTGTTTGTAACAGTCATGGCACTGCCAGATATATCTCATTACCATGTGTAGGTTTTGAAGTTCCTTGAAAAATGACAATGTTTCATTTGATATCTTTATTTGATACTCTGAAAACGAGAGAAATTGGAAAAGGCATCATCTTACTGAGTGTGAACATCTTACTGAGTGTGAACATCTTACTGAGTGTGAACATCTTACTGAGTGTGAACATCTTACTGAGTGTGAACATCTTACTGAGTGTGAACATCTTACTGAGGGTGAACATCTTACTGAGTGTGAACATCTTACTGAGGGTGAACATCTTACTGAGGGTGAACATCTTACTGAGTGTGAACATCTTACTGAGGGTGAACATCTTACTGAGTGTGAACATCTTACTGAGGGTGAACATCTTACTGAGGGTGAACATCTTACTGAGTGTGAACATCTTACTGAGGGTGAACATCTTACTGAGTGTGAACATCTTACTGAGGGTGAACATCTTACTGAGTGTGAACATCTTACTGAGGGTGAACATCTTACTGAGGGTGAACATCTTACTGAGTGTGAACATCTTACTGAGGGTGAACATCTTACTGAGTGTGAACATCTTACTGAGTGTGAACATCTTACTGAGGGTGAACATCTTACTGAGGGTGAACATCTTACTGAGGGTGAACATTGTTCCTGTGTATGAAAGATAACTTACGTCTGGTTAACCAACACGTCACTCGTCGACCATGACAACGTGGTCCATAGCATACTGTTTTCCCTTATATATATAAATATATATATATATATATATATATATATATATATATATATATATATATATATATATATATATATATATAGCGAGTGGATAGTGATATATTGTGAGGTTGTATCATTATCAGTGGACGAGAAGAGCACATATCGTGGAGATTCTAACTGTAAACGAGTCCATTCTTATCTTGGACTCCCCCTCCCACCCTTATCTTCGCAGCCCTTCCTTCCATTCTTATCTTGGCCACCCCATTCTCATTTTTATCTTGGCCGTCGTCTCTCTCATTCTCATCTTGGCCGCTCCCTCCCCCTCCCATCCTGGTCCCTCCCTCTCCTTCCATCCTCTGTCTTGGCCACACCCCTCCCTTCCTTTCCTTTGGTCACACCCCTTCCTTCTTTTATCTTGGCCACACCTTTTCATCTTTTTATTTTCATTTTGATTCGGTTGGTAGGAAGATATGGTTGGGTAGGGGAAGGTATTGTCTTGTGGTGACGGAGAGAGTTAATGAGTACAGGTTTGTGTGTGTGTGTGTGTGTGTGTGTGTGTGTGTGTGTGTGTGTGTGTGTGTGGATGGTTTCCTGGATACATGTTTTTGGTGTCGTATTCATATATACCCGCAGTAAAGTGAGGTTGTATATGTAGTGACGTCGTTGCTTGATGGTATAGGGAAGTAAATTAGTTAAGGTAAGATAAGCATTGTTCACTTTGTAAGTCGATGGAAATTACTCTTTGATATTAGCTTTCTTGTAACCTTTACACTGCTATGTCTGCCTTACTGACTCTGTATATGGTTTACTTTGTTTTTTGCTCAGTTTGCCCCTTTACAGTGTTTCATCTTCATTATCCACGCCCGCCACTCGTCCTACTTTCTTTTCTGGCGACAGTGCCTCTTCCGGCGTGCAGTGTCTGGCTGGAGTGTTTGGTGGAGACATGGTGTCTGGCTGGTGTTGGTGTTGTGGTGGAGGCGTCAGTGAGTCACTCATATTTACAGGGGCAGGGGTGGACGGCTGATTGGCTGGCTGGCTATATTCAGTATAAAGTGACCCCCTCCCACCATCCTCCTCCTCCTCCCAGCCACATCCGATCTTTCTCTGCTAACCACTTTTTACTTGTTATCTTTCTTAATTCTCTTCAGCCACGTCTGCTAATGATTTACATCATTTGTAATTCTCGTAATTCATGTACGACAGACGGATGGAGGAGCCTCTGCCGCCAACACTACTTGCTCTTCCTCCTTCTGGTAACCGGTGACGCGGGTGATGGCTGGGATCCGCTCAGATATAGCGTTAGTTTAGTTGATAGTGTGAGTGAGGGGATGTAAGAGCCTGTGTGGGCTACACATGTAGGCTGGTCCTGACAGGTGAAGAGTTTATAATGCCAGAAGTCAGGCTGTTGTAGCTCTTGTCGGGGACTGATGGTGTGTGGGCTTGACTGGCCACGAATGGCGTGCTCGATGTACAGATAGTAATCGATTACTGTACGAAGAGTGTAACACAGAGGATGGGCTGTACAAGAACTTCCTTACAGTGTGCACACTAAGTGCAGATGGTGAGAGACAGTTGTACCTATAGTATAGCACAAAGGGCGGATGGCAGAGGAACGTCCTGTTGGTGTGCGATACAGTGCAGATATTGAGAGTATTACACCAGGTGTAGGGGCAACAGCGGGCGAGAGGTACAGGAACGTCAGCAGAATAAGAGGTTGTTTGGCTCTACATTGGGACAGTAAGCGATCTGCAGCAATCAACGTCGCTGGTCCTTATTATTGTACCAGGCCGCCGCCGCTGCTGTGTTTGGTGTGCAAGCCTCGCCATCCCTGATATAATGAGACGCGGCTTAACTCCTTTACCATATTGGGAGGACGCGGAGGGGGGCCTTCTGGTATGGGGGGATGGGGGTCGGCCGACGACCGTCGGTCGAAGGAACCCTCAGTGCTGTCCAGCCATCACACACACACACACACACACACACACACACACACACACACACACACACACACACACATGAATCAAGGTCTGAGGATAATAGCATAGTTCGGTACGAGGAGTAAGCTGAAGTTGCGTCATAATCAAATCGTAGGTGTCCCATGCCCGAGCAGCTGTCAGACTTCGTGCATTTCCCTCTTGCTGTACTTTACGTGGTTGAAGGTCTCTTGGGCGTATACATGCTTCTTAAGAGAAGTTCTGGGCCTTGTCTCTCTCTTCATTGGGCATTATCTATCAAGGTTAGTTTCATGTTCCCTTCGGACATACCAGGGATTCAGTATGTTCTATGTTTACAATGTTCATATTCCCTCACCTTCCCTAATGTGTCCCGCCTTGCTTGTAATCCACTCGTCTGTCTACCTCGCTCATCTCAAACTCCTTTTTTCCAAATCTCTTCTTCACTTTCATGTGTTTCATATTCTGGCTTTGAAGGACATCCGCAATATCATGTTAGCCATTCGTATCCCGAAAATCCATTTACCTCCATGGATTCCTTTCTTCTTATCCATTGGGCCAGCCTTTTTTGTGATAGGCGCGTCAGGTGAATTGTGTTGACAGGCTCCAGCAGAGATGAAAAGACTGCAGATTGTGATGGATATTGTCAGAGCTCTGGTGTGCACTGCCAAGACGTTGGACGAGTCCCATGCTAGGTATGAGAGCTTTGAAGGATCTACACAGTACCAGTCATTCTACTCTTTTATGTGTGGGATGCATTCAAAACATTCATTACAAGATAGAGCAGGCCAGTGCTGAGTCTGTTAAAATAGTTTGTTCGTTTGTTTCGAGAACAATTGATGTTTTTGGTGATGGACGACATACGAGATACTTAGACCTGATGGTAGGGAAGTCTTGCTAGGATTGCAGCCAACCCCAGGGAAAACTAGGGTAGTGTAGAGGTACAGTTGATATAGTGAGAGGAATGTGACCACCGGCAGGCACCCGGAACGTCCCGGGTGAGACTCCAAGAATCTTTCAAGAAGAATGTTGGCAGTGGAGGCACCTTAACGAGGAAGTGATCATCAGGGCTGTGATGGATGCACACCCATGCGGGCTTCCTGCTCCAGAAGCCTGATTGATTAGATAGCGTCAGGACATCCCGGTCAGGGACCCATCGCTGGGCCAGAGACAGGTTCTGAAAGAAACTTTGGCAAATGTCTTGTATCTTTTCAGTTTAAGAATTTAAGATGTAAATGATGAAAACGAGTATGATGATACAATAACGAGTATGATGATACAATAACGAATCTTTTGAAGGAAACTAAAAAAGATCCTGCTGATATTGTTGTGATGATTTTGGACAAATAATGCTCGCGATAGAAAGGACATGTCTTGGATGCTTTACAGTCACTGAATATTAACAATATTCGTCATGAGGCTTAAAAAAAAAAGACGAAGACAGCCAGTTGTATAGAACATGGGAATTAGTTAAGCTGAAGTAGAAGGAATTAAAATGTATATCATTCCTGTGTACCAAAATTCGAGTCCTTAGTTGTGAGGGATTGCCTCTGGTTGCAAGCAATGCGAACTATGGAAGCTCAGGCGTTTTACTTTTCGGTAAAAGCAATTCCATTGGAGCGCTGAGGGTCGGTGGTTGAGCTTGTCACCTCCGTGGGTCTTCGTGAATGACATCAGTTGCCCTACAGTAACAAGCTGTTTGTGACGACGATGATGATCACAAAATCAGGTCGTTAGACAAGTAGGGTCCAGGTGAGCCATGGTTCTGGTGAGCGGACATTCCAGGGTTTGTCCTGGCTGGCCTACGACTGATTTCTGCTGCAGTTGTGGCTACTATATTGTGCACTCCTACACATCCTGTTGGCAGTGGCGCAAAAGAGGATACAGAGAGCACATTATTTGCGGCCTTACCTTATATAGATATTCTAAGGTTGTAGACGTTGTTATGTGTTCACACAACAACACTGATATCGCTTTTGATGTTGCGGAAACCGTTTGCCTCATCACAACTGGGGCTCGAGTATTGAACGCGTAAGACCTTGATCTTAACAGAACCAAAGGGACAGCAATATGTTGCAGAGGAGATGATTACCCGTCGAGTCTCAAGGTCTTAGGAAATATTAGACCAGTTTTTGAGATTTTTAAGAACATTTGAGGAGAGATAAAAGGTAATATTATGAGATGATGAAGGCACAGGAGGCGGAGACCGGCACATCACAACACCAGGACCCAGTGCTGCCTTCCCTCATTTTTTCCACACTCCAATTAGACATTTTACGAGAACGTATGTCATATCAAAAGTCATTTTATAGTTCAACAGTTTAAAACTTTTCCCAGGCTTTTATCAGCGGAAGAAGTGTTTTATTTCTTCTTTTGAGAGAGCGCGTATTGTTGTGCCTTAATGCGAGGTTTCTGCTTTAAAGTCAGGCAGAGGGTTTTTGGTGGAGAGAACAGTCATGATGGCCGCGTGGAAAAGTGTGAGAAATGCCCCAGAAAGACGAGGCAGCTTAAGGACACGGCCAAGAGTGAGCCAGTTGAAAACGAGAAGTGGACTGGTCTGAAACAGACGAGAGGAGCAAGTTAGAACGGGGATGAAAGGGGAAGAGTCATAGACAGTTAAGAGGAGCAGGACAGAGATGGAGATGACAGGGAAGAGTCATAGACAGGTAGCAAGGGCAGGGTAGGACTTGGTTTAGAAGGATAACAGGATGATTGTGTCAGGTTCAAATTAGGAACAGTGAAAGAAGCAAAAAATAATTAAGAAAATAGATTGAAGATTGCATGGTGGCGTTGACTAATGAAAAATGATCAATTAATGTTTTTAGATGAGTTTATAACACTCTAGTATGAAGAGAAATACTACCTAACCATTTTACCGCTGGGTATTGTAGACAAGTAACTTTACATAGAGGAAAGGGATTTGTTTTATTGCATTATGTGTGGGTCTGGTTGGTGCCAGGCTTAATGCTGAATATGAAAAGCTTGTTACTTGGTGGTGGGAGATCTAAAGGACTCACGGGTATTAAGTTAGTTCAGAATTTCTTGTTAATTCTATATTCACCTTACCATTATTCCCGAGTTCAAGATTCTGCAGGCAAAGTGAAGCCTTATTCCAGTAGGTTAAATGTTGCTCACATGCAGAGACTCCGCCGTGTGTTTGTTCCAGCCCCGCTTACTGGAGGTGAGTCCAGGTGTGCGTATGTTGGAGCCTGGCAGGCATGCTCCAGGTGGGTCCGTGTGTATGATGCAGCCTGGAGTGCTCCAGGTGGGTCCGTGTGTATGATGCAGCCTGGCAGTGCTCCAGGTGGGTCTGTGTGTATGTTGGAGCCTGCAGTGCTCCAGGTGGGTCCGTGTGCATGATGCAGCCTGCAGTGCTCCAGGTGGGTCCGTGTGCATGATGCAGCCTGCAGTGCTCCAGGTGGGTCCGTGTGTATGATGCAGCCTGCAGTGCTCCAGGTGCCTGCACGTTCCTCTTCACACTTCTTGCGTTCGGTTTCGTCTCGTGTCGTCATTTCCTCACCCTGTGGATTTTTCTGCAGATGTTCTCACTCTTGCCTCCTCTTCATCCACTTGTTCATTTCATGTAGTTGGCCTCCGCTATATCTAAGTTGTGTACCAGCTGTTGTCTCGCCCAACATCTCGTCCAACAGTATTCATCTCCCTATTATCTTTGTTAACTTTTTATACAAACACTTGATACATACACTTGAAACTGGTGGTCGTAATTCAGGGTCAACACTCCCTGTTAGTCTATTGTATGTTCTTGTTGTTGTGTGTTCATTGTTTGTCGGTCATCGCATGTCATTATTTTCTTTTCATTAGCATCGCATTATCGTTATTTTTTTGTTGTATTCTTGCATTTATCTTCATGGTTTTTCTACTGGTTGCTCTTTTTTATCACTTCACTTACGTTTATTTACTGACCTAAGCCACCGCTCTTATCGTTGCTCGTACCCTCTTGAGCTCGACCTTGCCCTGACATTCGAAGTGACCTTTAAGGGTCAGGTCAGAGGATATGCCATCATATCCAGAGGTCGTACCCTCGTGCTCAAGAGGCTAATGACGGTAGGCACGTTTTTTCCCTACTGTCTGCCTCGTCCATCTTGTCAGCGTGGGTGTGGCGTTGTAGCTGCAGGAGGGGCCACAACCGCTGGGTTGTCGTGTTGTTGTATGATAATCTTCCTACCTTAGCCGGGGCAAGGCTCCCCCCCTGCGTGTAACTCATGGCTCCCGCTCTGATTTCATGGTGTTATCCCGGCCCCCCCTGACGTCACTGTAAATCTACGCTGACCCTCTAGTAGCACCTAAGAGTGCTGGTGGCAGTTTCGGGGGTCACCTTGGTAGCAGATGACCCCACGAGACTCATCACGGGGTTTAAAGACGGGCTTTGGTGAGTCTTATGTTCAGTTTAGTTGGTGGAGACCCATTAGTCAGGGGGCAACGTGGGGGACCTGTGTCCCGCCCCCGCCCCCTCCTCTACCACACTGCAGTCTCCTCATTCACCAGAGATTCTCTTGCCTTCACAGTCAGCTTTAACTGGTTTCCTGGCCTCACGCTCAGCTTGAATGGTCTTGTGGCCACACAGTCAACTTGAACTTTTTTTTTGCCTCGTACCCAACTTGAACGAGTCTCATGGCTTCACAGTCAGCTTAACAGGTCTCATGGCCTCTCTTGGTCTGCATGAATGGGTCTCTAGACCACTCAAACAGGATCTAGAAGATCTGGTGGCTTAACAATCAGTCTGAGATGGTCTCAAGACTTCCCAGGTTGATCAGGTCTGGTTGCCTTAGTTTCAGTTTAGACTGGTCTCATGGCCTCGCTGTCAGGTTGGACTGGTCTCGTGGTCACGCTGTCAGGGTGGACTGTCTCGTGGCCTCGCTGTCAGGTTGGACTGGTCTCGTGGCCTCGCTGTCAGGTTGGACTGGTCTCGTGGCCTCATTGTCAGGTTGGACTGGTCTCGTGGTCTCAGTCTCAGGTTGGACTGGTCTCACGGCCTCGCTGTAGGTTCAGCTTTTGTTACGTTACATTAACTGGTCATGCAACTCCTTATTGAGGTTGATCTTGTGGCCTCAAAGGTAAGCTGTTCTTATGGTCTCAGGATCATTCTGTATTACAATTGTCGTGACACAAGCAAGTTTTGGCTTCGTCGCTTCAGAGAGCGTATTTCACACTGGGCTTGCGCCGCGTGTCGTCTGCCATGAGAAAGGGCAATCCTTTAGGGAACTCCTGAAGAAACTTCAAGAAATCCACCGAAAAATTCTACGGCAAATAGAAACTGTACATAAGAAAGTAAATAAAGGAAAATGTGCCATAGCTTTCAACCTCGTATGTCTTCAAGAAAATATTCTGCCTGGCTACACCAATATATATATATATATATGAGGGAAGCGATATGTGGTTTCAAACTGCCTTGTGTATGTTGGATCACATATCCTGTGTTTCAACTACGTCACTGATAACAAGGGTGACCCATTTGACAGCGACAGTAAGACATTTCCTTGTGATGGCGTGACCTTTGACCTGGCCCATAAGGGCTAGGTCAGAGACCAATCCATCATACCCAAAGGTCACACCATCGTGTTTAATGTGTTAGATATTATATAGCGAGACATGGTCACAGCGCCGTGTTGCTCACTAATGTATGCGTCTGGTGTGTGTATGATATGGAATTAAACGAAAGTGTTTTTAATAATATGATGTTATTATCATCATTATTTGTAATTTCACTACATTTTTTACTCTTCTCTTTGTCACTTGTAAATTTTGTTTAAGCAGTATTATTGTTTCTGCGGTTTTTAGGTTGATTTTTGTTTTGTATTATTTCCCTTATATAGTGTGTGTATATATCTGTCACGCTGAATAAATATAACACTTCCCCTCAAGGCAAGAGCGTGAAGGCTGCCGTGTATGGAGACATGTGAAGCCCAGACCGGTTACCTTCCTGCCTCACAACAAGGCTCAGCACCTGTGTCATCTATACAGCTTCATCACACTGCTGCCACCACCACGCGACACTATCTCCACACACTACAGGTCAGGTTATAAGGGAGAGCCACCTGTCAGCACACCACATGAAACCACGCACAAGTCTGAACACTGCCGATGGGCGGATCATACAGACAATGATACCAACATCAAACATGGTCACAAGACCTCCAGTGGTCGCCACTTACTCTATGGAAGACTTATCAGTCATTCATGATTTAGTTTTACGTATTCACGAATCACTAATCTAATCCGTAAACAACAGCTACACAACAGTGCCTCCATATTAACGACTAACTAACACATCTTCCAACAGCCACTGAAAATAATGTTACTAATTCTAGAAAGGAACTCAAGAGGCAGAGTATCTGTTATGTTGGAACTTAATTCATTACAAAAGTTACACGAAGGTTTCCAGCTTAGTTTGCACACACACACACACACACACACACACACACACACACACACACACACACACACACACACACACACACAGAATATTCATTTGTATTTTTCATCATTGTTCATGATCCTTTATAGCTGACCCGGCCAAAGGACGTGTACGTTTTTGCAACACTTGTCGTCCTCTGGTAACGTATCACATCTCATTCTTCTCCCATGAACTACCTTGGTGGCCAGTGTGGCACGGACGGTCCGCTAGTTGTGCCAAATTTCATGAAGCACGTAGGGCGTATTGTCAAGAATTCCCATTAATATCTCGTGATAATCCACGAGGCCCGTGTGACCCACCCACGTCACGGATGGTTCGTGTTGTGTTTCCAAAAGTGTATCGGGCGGTCCTCGTCTACTTCCCAAGATGGTCGCTGGTATTAGAATGTCAAACATTAGTTTCAAGTAAGATTTGCTCAGATTTCAACCATAGCTGAAGACTCATAAGTTGTTTAGCAAATTAGAAATTTTCTTTGACATTTGGCTCATGCTTCTACAAGATGGCCTGTCATCGTAAGTTCACATGATAAAGCAACTCAGGTTCGTGTGAATCTCCGTGATAAGACTGTACTTCACATTGTAGGACGACTCGTTATGTGTTGTGGTCTGCGTTGTGCGGGTGTAGGTAGGGTTGTGGGGTCGGTGGAGTAGTAGCCCAAGGGATAAAGTTGCCCCGTCAGAAGAGGTGTTCCCTCCTGTCCCTCATCGTCTGAGTGAATCCCTCCCACTGGAGGGCCTGAGCACGGCCCTGTGTGTCAGCAGCCGTGCCGGCACGGGCCGCTCCTCCTTACCTGCTATTGATCCCGCACGGTGGTCCCTCTCCTCATGACCTGTGTCTCCCCTGCCAGCCAGCCAGCCAGCCACCCGCTCAGCCCCGTTACTCTTGTCTCCCCTGCCAGCCAGCCGCCCAGCCCTGTCACTCCTGTCCTCCCCTGCGAGTCTTGTCGCTCCATGTCCTCACCCCTCACACACACACACACACACACACACACACACACAGCTACATTACTTACGGTATTAGAAAGGCCACTTTTCTAATCCTATGCAAGCAGTATCATTCTTTAAGGACAAACACTTCAGTGCCAGCATCACCACCGTCTTAGTATTACCATCAGCACTCACGTAGCATGAGTAACACCACCGTCAAGTGTTAGTGCCATCAACGTCGCCTGTCACTCCCTAGACCAGCACACCGCTCTCCTGACGCAGACACCATCTACCACGACCAGCGTCTCACTAGTCTCCTCCACCAGTGCCAGGCAGTCAGCCTCGCTGACTTTCAATTGGTCAACTACATCGTCAAGGTAACGACTTCAGGTTGTGGTGATTTCCCTCCAGGGGAGTTTATTTTATGATTTTTAACGGATCCGATCTTTCTACAGATATGCGATCGTTCAAGTCTGGTTTTCTACTAAAGTAAAATTCAGTCGTTCGAATCTTAATATTTTTGTTGTAGGGTATGTTCAAATATGAAGTTTTGGACACATTTAATGCATGAACTTTTATAGATTGGGTTCATGTTTGTTTGTGAAGTGTAGAGTGAGGAGGTGAGACAGGTTCCCTTGTGTGTATGTGGAGAGAGAGAGAGAGAGGACAGCTGGAGGTGTAGTTCAGGATAGGGATTTTCAACCAGGGTTCCCCGGGACCGGAGGGCTCCGTCATCAGTCCTCCGTGAAATTGCGTAATAATTAAAAGAGAAAGTTATGGAAGCTCAGTATTTCATGATTTATGGATGGAGCTCATAACTTGAGCATGCTCAGAGGTTGCCACAGAATTGCTTACGATGCAAATTCTTGCTTAAGAAAGAAGGGAGAATGGATGGAGACGGTCAAGGTTCTAGAGAACATTACCTGTTGATTACATTATGTGGAGGACGGTGGGTCCTGACACGTGTGATGGAGTTAGTGGAGGTTCCTGGAGAGACGGTCACCGCCTTGTACTGTCCCTCCTCACCAGTACAGACAGACAGACAGATGTGTCGCCCAACCTTCACCAGTGCAGCAGAATCATTCTCTTGTTACCAGTTCAGTAGTAAACAACTCAACTGTAAACTTAAATGAATGAAATACAGTCGTATTTTTTCAACGATCTCGTTTCACGATGTCAGATTTTTTTTTTTTTTTTTTCGATATTCTTTGCTGTGTACGAACGATCACGCGGTTCTGTGTGGCTTGCTTTCAGCACAAATCTTAATTGGAAGCTAGGGAGTAAAGCTAGGGGGAAACTGTTATCATACAGCTTTCCTTATCTGACCAGAGCTTGGCCACAATGTAGGGAGTTGAGGCTTGCATGGAAGAGGCGCGGGTCTCGCCTACCCTCCTGCCTCAGCCTACCTTATGATCGGATGATTAATTGAAGTTATTAGATCTGAAATGACCCATCGTCAATATAAAAGTTGATATAAGTGAATGGTGATTATTTGACAAAGGCGTGAAATTTGCGTAAACAAGATTTTTGGATAAAACTGAGTCTTTGAATTCCACCAGTGTGTTGCAGCCGGCAAGACTGAGTGCCGCAGCTCGCCAAACAGTCGTGGTATCAAGAAGTTTCGCATTTTATCTTACGAGGTTCTTCTTTATAGCTACAGCGAACTCTGGTTTATTATATCTAGTATGATATCTCTATTATGATATCTAGTATGATATCTCTATTATGATATCTAGTATGATATCTCTATTCATTTTGAACATTAGATTCTTCAGTGGTGGTACGCAGACAGTATAATGTTCTATAGAATTCATTTTTCCATCACGTGGATGGTCAGTTTTCCTTCGTCATTGAGTGACGTACTTCCGGTCGAAAGTTTGACAGTTGAGCAGTTGTGAGTTCGTAAAGTAAATGTCTCAAGATATGACGTGACAGTGACACTGACAAAATCATCCGCTGAGCATTTCAAAGTGATGGTTACTCGTTTTATAGTTAAACCTTTTGAACACAGTAATGAGATCTTAGAACACGACGGTACGACCTTTGAGCTTGATATTACAAGCAAGGTTGGTTGTGTTTAAGGGTCGTAAGGTTGTGCTGATGTGGTTAAGGAAAACATTTACGACATGCGTGATTCTTACACTAGCTCGTGTGAGGTTGTCTAGTGTGATAGCACCTTTAAGGCAGGATGGTGCAACTGTTCTGCATAGCACTAGGGTGTTGGTGCTGGTCCTGTCTCATGGTGGCGGGAGAAAAAGAAGCGGAGAAATTCGTGAACCTGCCTAACATCGATGGAGTATTTTTTTTTTAGAATGTTTTTGCTTGTGTGTCCGTAGTTAACAATGCAATCTTTTATATGGTGGAGAGAGGAGGAGGAGGAGGGAGAACTACCAGTCTTGGCAGTGAGCTGTAGTATACAGTGACTCATGGGTTGTACTGCCTTTCTCGTAAGACGAGAGGTTGCGCATCAGACGGAGCATTGATATTACTTATCAGAAAGTATCACAGTGGGCGTGTTAAAACCAACAGACAAATGGAAAGAATTGTCATAACGAAGTTACTTGCCAGGTTTTCTTTGAATTGATCTAGCAGCATTGTCGTGGGTAACGACGCTTGGAAATAGTTAACTGGGAAGCCGCAAATGAAGAAGTTACATCGTTACGTGATTATGAGAGTATTTACCGCTAATGATGGACGCCAGTAAAAGATGCAGTTGATGAAAGTTGGGCCAGCAACCGACCAGCCCCGGTCATGTGACCTTTACTTCCTGAATAGTTTTTTCACAGATAAGTTGGCTGTTTCGTTTACGTTTTCATTCCTCTTTCTTAACTCGTCTCCTTCTCTTGTTCACGACTCCAACTGCCATGGTCATTCATTTGAGACGCTGTTATGCATACGTCGTGACACATCTTGATAATAATCCTCTGTTTGATGCCTGTACTGTTTTTACACTGTTAATGTCCCTAACTACTGGAGTTGGCCGTTATGTGTTATGTGATTACGACCACTAGCGTAATCACTGGGTCACCGACTTCCAGATGTGGGAGTTGTATTCCTCTTTTGGCTTTGCTCCTGTTAATGCTTTATCCCCTGGCAGCTTCCTGTGGCTTCATCTTTCTAACTAGATTCTTTCGTCGTGTTATGCTGGTTCATCATTCTTGGTTTTCCTTCGCCCTTGTGGCTCCCGTTATTATCGTTGCTGTATCTTCAGCCTGACGCTCTAGTGTCCGTGTCCAGGCAAGTTTTGTTGATTTCGGTCGTTGGTTCTGTTCATTGCTGGTGCCTTGGTGTAGATGGTCTTCCTTCCTGTACCTTGTGGTGACGTGTCGGGAACATTCATGGTGAAACCTAGCGCTTCCTTTGCTTTCATCATCCTCTTCTGTCAGAGCTGGCAGCCTCGGGGAAGTTTACGTACATTCAAGCCATCGTTTGTAAGAATAGCCAAAGTCTCCTCCTGATTGGTGGAGAATGACGTATTCATTAGTAATAAACACTCGACTGATTGCACAGTGTTATAGAGAATGCGTAAACGTCTTCAGACGTTTCAGGAAGTCAAAGTTTGGGGTCATTATGAAATTGGAGAAAAAATAACTCCTAGATAACCTTAAGATTGTTCTTTGTCGTGAATTTCGATCTTAGATTCTCAAAAATAGTTCAGGACATGAATATTGTCGTGGTGTTCCTCATGCCATCATTTGAGATTTTTGAATAATAGTTTAAAGAGATTACTGTGGCAGGTAAACCGTAACTTATTAGAGGTGATAATCCTTTTTCTTTTCGCATACAAGTTAACAGGCTTGACAAAACGGTTTAAATGAGCTGGAAGGAGCTAAAACGAGGTCAGAAATTCAGCCTTTCAGACAGTGTAGAACCGTGGATAGGTTATGCTCAGGTGGGGAGGGTGGGGACCTACTCACCCCACGCGCCGCTCTGGGGTAGTAACTAAACCGGGGGAAAATGGCGCTGTTTCTCTGTTTGTCTTCATGATTTACCGTGTGGTAGGGTGTTGGCATCCGTACAATACTACACAATATATTGTCTATTTAAGTCAACATTTGTATGATACATATGTACATTATATAACTTCATATAGAACATTAAAACGATGATACATTGCGTTTCAGAAGGTAATGATGTGTATGTTGCTTAATACCTGCAGTATATACGATGATGGGTTAAACAGTTGATGCAGAAGTTATCACAGGTGGGAAGTTGACGAAGAGGGGACTGAGGGAGTTATGGAAATATCTTGGGTCAGAAGTGAACCAGACAATACTGGAGAGAAAATGTATGATGGGAGAGGTGTTGTGACGAGTGCATAGCTGCATGATAAGGTTGTGAGGGCAGTACAAGAGTGTCTTAACTTTGACGAAGGAATGGAAGAAACAGTGCCCAAGTTAACACGCCAGGAAGGTGCTGAAGGTGACATGACATTAAAGGTTAAGAAACATGTCCAGGTTAAGATAATGGACGGTTAAGGAAAGAAAATGTGTTATACTTAAGTGACAGAAAGTAGGTAGTCAGGTTGAAAGGGCAGTATGGAAGTAACGTTCCCAAGCTGAGAAGAGTGAGGTGAGGGAGAGGGTTCACTGATGAAATAGTAGTTAGAGGAAAGAGTCTCTGGCAAGAAAGAGAAAGGTTTTTTTAGGTTCATATATATATATATAGAGAGAGAGAGAGAAAATTATCATATATATATATACATATATATATATATATATATATATATATATATATATATATATATATATATAGAGAGAGAGAGAGAGAGAGAGAGAGAGAGAGAGAGAGAGAGAGTAGGTGGCTGAATTGGCAATACAGGGAAAGATGAATGCTCTTGAATAAAGATAAAAATGAGGGTGCTTAAGTTGATGTACTAAAGGATATGGAAAATGTCCGATTGAGAGGTTGTGGTCGCCCAGGTTGGCAGAAGAGTGGTGTAGGAGGGTAGTGGTCGCCCAGGCTGGCAGGAGAGTGGTGTAGGAGGGTAGTGGTCGCCCAGGCTGGCAGGAGAGTGGTGTAGGAGGGTAGTGGTCGCCCAGGCTGGCAGGAGAGTGGTGTAGGAGAAATGTGCGCTGATAGGAAGGGTGAGGAATGAGTGAGCATCGTGGGTTTAATTAAGGGAAATTGAAATAATGGAATAAGAATAAATACATCTGGATATAAATGAGAAGCAAACTTACGTGAAATGGTAGAGGAAAATTGGTTTAAGGTTCAAGAAAGAACTGGTGGAGAAGACAAAGGAGAAATGGTAATGCGTTGGCCCAGGAGAATAATGTTAGGGAGATGCCGGCTGTACCCTGGAGATGTGCTCAGGGCCACGACTGAGACGAGACGAAGTGAAATGAATAAAAGAGTAGAGGAAATGGGTCGGAGAAGAACGATTCCTGCCATTCTTCCTCTTGAAGGAAAGAAGAGAGAAAAGTAGGAGATCATACTGTAAGTAAAGTGATGAAATTTGTAGATATAAGAAAGGTAAACATGTTAAGAATAGAGTGAAGGCTTAGTGAATACCAGGAGGTTTACTGTCACTCTTGACCTGAGGAACTCCACAAGAATGCCTCAGGTGTTGATCATTTACGAGTGTAGATCAGGTTATTGTATCTGAGATTCCATCACTACCCTGGTACAGGCACAGGAGACGGACCACTTTATTGTTAGAAGAAGCATCTCATTGACATGAACCTGGCAGTAAATAGGAAAATGAGGTTACAAATTCATAGAAATAAACCATTCAAATATTACATAGAAGATGGATAGTGAAGTATAACCTTTCAAGATTTCACTGTACCGTGACTCGTTCTTCAAGAACTGGGTTGTTTATGTTGCTTTTGATATGTATTTTACTGGTTTGTAGGGTTCACCAGGTCCGTCACTGGTATTCAGAAAGCGTAACAGAAACACCAAAATTTAGTATACTTTGCGCCCATGATGACTGTCTTGCTGGAGGTTATGTGTGCAGTAGACGGGACATACTGTTAAGCCACTGCTCCAGTCATGATGGATCATGGGATGGAGTGGCCAGAGGGGGTGTTTGTAGCACGAAGAGTTGACGACCGAGTGCAAGTAAGAAGTAATGCCGACGGCCTTGTGGTTTGTTGAGTCAAGTTGGACAAGTTGAGTGGGAAAGTACAAACTACTGGAAGGCAGGAAACAGAGCAGATCCTGGTGAGTTTAAAGTTGAGATAAAGATTTGATGAAGGAATGAATTTTGATCTGGAAATGATGATGAACGAGGTAAGGTATCCGGCAGAGCGGTTCTTCATACGTACAGTAACTGGTGATAGGAGTGCGGGAGGAAGACTGCCTCCACCCTCCTTAATGAACCCTGTATATTTTTATGTGGACGGACCGTAACGTTTTTTGTTGTTAGGTTTATAATAAACTCCTGAGTGTACAGACACAGACGTGACCCTGCACCAGCAAGATATTAATGTGAGTGTAAGAAGCTCGTCGTAGGGCTACGATACTGCTGTATAGATGTGAGTGTTGGTGTAGGAGCACACACGCTCACCAAAGGGTACACCATCTCCACCAGTTGGTCTGGCAGAGACTTGGCAACATTTCCCTCATGGGTCCTCCTGCATCAGGCAGCCAACGCATCTCTTATTGTATACACCTTCTTCATTATGAAAGACAACTAACACAATTTTGACATTGAATGAATATGATGACTGAGATTATAAAAGTAGATCTGGTAGGATTGTCGCCACGAACTTTAAGAACATTTGAGTTTGGTAAATATGCAAATTAAGATAGATGTATATCGTTTAGCGGAGGAAGATGGAAGTTGGCGGAGAGAGAGTACAACATGAGTAGTGTGGTGGTACGGGTCGATAGTACCAGTCTTTGTCTTCACTGGTGCGACGCAAAGTGATGCTACATTCCAGTAAGACGGACTGTATTACGGTGTGTGTAGAGTTGTTAAGAACTGTAGAATTGTAAAATTCGTCTCATGCATATTTAGGTTCTCTTGTAAATAACCTTTTTTGAATGATTACTGTTCCTTAGGTACGTAATCTAGGCTAATGTTCCTTTACTGCGTGACGTGATAGTCGACGAACAGCCAGCATCACAGACAGGAACATTTGAGTGCAAGTTACGCTACTTTACTGTGGTACTTGTACATAAATGTGAAATATGTAATGAGTAATAAGATTTATTTCGGAAGAGGTGAATGGTACTTCTTGAGTGACCATACTGTGTGGTATGGTGAAGGTGTCACCATACATTCAAGTAATAGAGTTAGTGGCACAACAAAGCAGACACCAACAATTGTTTGGTGCATCGCCCTCTCTCGCCGCTCACTGATTTGTTAATTGATTTGATATATACAAATATTCCAACGAAATACATGAAGGGAGGACACCGTTGGGTGGTATACACAGTTTTATCCCCGGAAATTGTTTTACCGTGGAAGAAGAGGGTCAATAAGAAACGTCTGGTGTGAGGATTAACGTTGGTTCTTGCCACTCGAGACACAAGTCTACCAGCAGCTTCTCTAACGTTTCTGTGATCATAGAGGAATATTTTGCATCTTATTATTGCACAATCTAGGCATGAGTCATGATAGCAGAAATTCATAGATAAAGTAAGATGTTTTCACGTTGGTCTGCTGGAGGAGTTACGTTACAGGCCTTAGTAAACCAGTGCTCCACGTACAAGTGTAGCGGCTTCAGAGCTGTGTCATATAAAGGGCACCACGCCCGCTTCCGACCCACCTCTCTTACCCCTACTTTTCTCTTATAATCTAAACACACACACACACACACACACACACACACACACACACACACACACACACACACACACACGCTTAACCCAACAGTTAGTATTTGTCTACTTTCAAGCTTTTACAGCACCAGACGCCTTTAAATGCTATTTTGGATTGTTTGGATTAAGATGTGTGTACGTCTATATGTTATGTTCTGCATGTGTGGTGTCGGAGGCAGTAGTCACCCACCACCTCACCAAAGCTCTGACCAAGCTCTCCGCTTGAGGACTGCTTCCTAAGGCTGTTTGATCCTGCACATCCCTTTCTGGAGTGATGGCCAACCTGGCTGATCTGATACATGTAAGAGAAAGTCAGGTATAGACCAGTGGTAAGGCTCAGGGTATTGAGGAAGGAAGAGCGGAAAACTTGGTATGCCATCTATGGTTCTGTAGATGCCAAGAAGGTGTCCCGCTACACTCCGCTGGTATTGCTGGTAAAGACACATTTGGCAGCTATCATCATACCCTCAGGTAGTTGCCGTATGATGTGACTTGGTACCAGTGGTGTAGAGCTTTGAGTGAGCTTCTTCCTGGTATTCAGGTTGAAGTACTTGAAGTTGATGGGACACACTGAGGTCGGGGTGACGGGGAAGACCAGGAGAGGTCGGTTCTTGGACGGGTCGGGGTCGGGGTTGGGGGTAAAGGTATTCATTAGGCGAACGAGTTTAGCCTAGCAGGCCAGCCTCTCCCTCCCCGGGGGTGATACGCTCGTAGGAGGCCGACCTTTCTCTGTCTGCCAGTCCCTGGGGCCTCCTTCCACAAGGTCCCCGACCCCCGTTTGTCCGACCCTCCCTCGCTACCGTACCTGGCTGGCTGCCTCACCCACACGTGCTCCTTGCTCCTCTTACAATCCTTCCAGTCAGCCAGGTATTAGAATCCAACAGGCTCCTCCACCTTCTGTTCCCAGCAGGCGTAAAATCTAAGTCGTAATGCTCACAGTCTTGTTAGGAACCTGACGGCCCCACTCTACATAGAGTGGAGGCTCCACCTCATCCGTCGTGGTCATGACCTTTCCTGAGCCAGTCAAGGTTTTGTGTTACCTGCGTAACATGGCAGACGCTCGAGCATTGCTTCGTGCATCGTGTCGCCATCATCGTCCGCTTCTCCTACGGCTCGCCATTTCTCGCTTGAGTGAGGTAGCGTCAAGAAGAGATGGCTGAGCCTTAGAGAAAAATTCCTCACTTGGCTCCTTGCTTTGTTCCTTCTCATAGAACGTAATACAGGAAAGGAGAATTTCCAGCCACCCGCTTCAGCTCCCCTTAGTCGCCTTGTACGATTTCACTGCCAGTAAATATGCCACAGTGCTGCAGACAACAGAGGTGTTCCATGGACACTTTAGTAGTTTCTAAAATGACTGAAAAATCATGACTGGTCTCAACGTGTTGTTGTGCTCGGCAGGTGGTGGACACTGTGGTGATCCTTCTGTATGGTGCGTTGCGTCCCTGACATTAACATATTACTCTGAGAAATGGCTGATTAACATTATGTTTACTTAATCTGTTGTGTGGATGAAAGACATCTACAACACTGATTGTTGTAAGCCTTTCTTCACATTGGCGACTATGTTACTCCAGCTTCCTGCGGAGATACAAAGATTATCTGTGATTGTTTGATCCATTACTCACCTGGATGTTCTTTGTGACTCCATCTCTTACAATGGCGTCTGTTGAGGATTTTTGCTTTTCATCTGTGGAGCCTTTTAGTGACAGGTCTAAACCAACCACGCAAGAAATGCCACTACACTTTATTGATTGTTAACAACAAGGTACCTGAAATTGTAAGATTGTCTCCACATTTTGCATCTATGAAGGACTATGTAACGTATGTGATGGAGCTTATGTTATGAACCAGTTTTGTAGCAATCAGTTTAGTACAGCCTGCTAGCAAGACAAAAGCCATTTCTGACCTCTGTAATCCCTTCTGTAATCCTTTTCCGCTACAGCCGAAAGGATGATCATGGGTTTACACGATAAACTAGCCGATGATGCCGGCACAATCCCAAACCTGTGGAGATGATAAGATGTAGATGTTCACAGGTAAGTGATGTGAGGGTGAGTGTCGTGAGGCACTAGTGTGTCAGTGTAACTGGAGAGATTTATCATGATATCCTCAGTACCTGGAGACGTATCTTTCGGTGCGCCAGTCTGCGTATGGCTAGGCCTGGATCCTAACACAGCAGCTGTCTTATATTTGACGTATGGAAATACACGCCTCTCTTCCATACTGTCGGCATCCAGAAATTTCATTATCTATATCATCACGTGGAAGTCTCGATGTTAGCAGGTGGTCGTGTGTGTGTGTGTGTGTGTGTGTGTGTGTGTGTGTGTGTGTGTGTGTGTGACGTGGACAAAGGCAGTGTCCCCGGAGGAGGATGAGCGGGTCTAGCCAGCCCCTGGAGACACCTCCAGTGGGGCTGCTCTCTGTCTCAAACGCTCCTCAAGTTTTATTCTAGATTTTTTACTCTTTTTTGTGGTGATTACGAGGGGAAAGATGAGGTTGTGGGAAGAGAGGAGAGGGGAGGGGGAGACTGTGCCCCTCACGCGGGACCCCTCCCTCCCTCCCTCCCTCCCTCCTCACTACTCTAGTACCTCCCTACCACCCTGACGACCTCTCTGGTCTGGTCGTCCCTCAGCTTGGTACTAAGTGTCATCTAACGTCTGTACACCACTGTCAGAGGTGAAAGCCTCAGCCGCTAGCGGGTGGTTAACGAAGCAGTGACAGTTTTCACTGCGGGAGGTCGTCTGTGCCATGAAGGACAAGCGCCACACGGCAGTGGGTGGCGCCACCTCCCGCCCTCTCGCGGGACCAAGGCATTTTACAAAGTTTGAAATGGAATAATTATGGATCATGTGACACTTGTGGTGGCGAGAGTGGTGCCCTAACATTCTTGATGCTTCTTCCGTGCCACACACTTAACCCGACGGAGGCCGTTGTGTGTGTGTGGCTGCTTGCCGGCGTCACTCAGGTCCCGTCTGCTGGTATGGCAGTAGTGCGTGTGTTTTATGTTCTCACTAGACCAGAGAGGATTGATGGTGGCATCACAACCCACAGCTACAACCTTTAGCCACACCTGTGTAGACATGATCAGTTGACTACGTTTTTGGAAGTTAGGTGATGTACAGTACTCTCTCTCTCTCTCTCTCTCTCTCTCTCTCTCTCTCTCTCTCTCTCTCTCTCTCTCTCTCTCTCTCAATGGGTGAGTTTGGAAGCCTTAATGATGATAGACGTGTTTTATAAGAAGCGTTAAGTAAGGTCAAGCAAGAGTGCCGGCTGCAACGTGTTAATGTAAGGGTCGTCGGTGAAGAAGTGATGTAGGTGAGGGGCGGTGGTAGTACGAGCCTGGGGCTCGCTCAGCCAGAGGCGGATGGAACCTGGTCGTGTTGCTGACAAAATGAACGAAAGGCGTGGGCATCAGGGAGTTGGAAAAAACATTTTGTATACCGCCAACACGTCCGTAGCTCTCTTGTCCTCTTCTGTAGACGTTCGTGAGAGGAATGAGAAATGTTTGTAAAAATAGTTTGTTGAATACGGCAGTGTTTTGGCTCTCGTTTGTATCAGTACCCGGGACCTACCCTTCTGCAGC